>NW_017731812.1:424361-475150 GCF_001890085.2 Hipposideros armiger | reverse complement strand
GGGCAGTGTCACTGGCCCTCATATGTGGGATCCGAACCGGGGCCCTCTGGTGTCCCAAGCCAGTTCTTAACCATCGCGCCACTCGGCCGGCCCTCTCCTTCAATTTTAAATGATAGCTTTGCTGGATAGAGTAGCCATGATTGTAGGTCCTTGCTTTTCATCACTTTGACTATTTTGTGCCAATCTCTTCTGACCTGCAAAGTTACTGTTGAGAAATCAGCTGACAGTCTTAGGGGAGCTCCCTTGTAGATAACTAACTGTCTTTCTCTTGCTTCTTTTAAGAGTTTTCCTCTGTCTTTAGCCTTTGGCATTTTAATTGTGATGTGTTTTGGTATGGGCCTCTTAGGGTTCATCTTGTTTGGGATTCTCTGTCTTCCTGGGCTTCTATGTGTATTTCCTTCACTAGGTTAGGAAGGTTTTCAATCCTTATTTCTTCAAATAGGTCCTCAATCTGTTGTTCTCTCTCTTCTACGTTTGGTGCCCCTAAGATGTGAATATTGATATGCTTAATGTTGTCCCAGAGGTTCCTTCAACTATCCTCATTGTTTTGGATTCTTTTCCTTTTTGCTGTTCTGATTGGGTGTTTTCAGCTACCTTTTTTTTTTTTCTAATTTGCTGATTTGATCCTCTGTTTTATCTTATCTGCTGTTGATTTCTTTTAATGTATTCTTCATTTCAGTTACTATATGCTTCACTTCTGACTGGTTCTTTCTTATGGTTTCTATGTCATTTTTTATGCTTACTATCTCTTTGTTAAAGTTCTAAGTTCCTTAAGCATCCTTATAACCAGTGTTTTGAACTCGATCTGGTAAATCACTTGCCTCCATTTTGGTTAATTCTTTTTCTGGAGTTTTCTCCTGTTCTTTAATTTCGGACATGTTTATTGTTTTCTCATTTTGGCTGCCTCGCTGTTTCCATGTATTAAGTAGATCTGCTATGTCTCCAAGTCATGCCAGGTGGCTTTATGCAGTAGGTGTCCTTTGGGGCCCGGTGGGACTACTCTTTTGTGTGCCATGATGGGGGCTAATTGGGTAGTAGTTTGTTGTGGTTTGAAGCTGGCCACTGGGTGTGTTAGTTCTGGGACCTTTGGCGAGGGACTCCTGAGCAGGCCAAGGTCAGCTGCTGCCTGTGACTAGCCCAGGACTACCTGGTAGGAGCTACAAAGTGATCCATTGTTGGACACTGCTTGTGCTGGACCTAGAGGTGAATGGGAGAGGTCTCACTGTTAACTAAGGCCAGTTGTCACCAGTACCGGGCCTGTGGCAGTTCTGCAAAAATCCCAAGGCACCCTGAGGACTGCCACCATATGCTACCTGTCCATAAGTTTCAGCAGCTGAAACAGCCTCAGGTGCTATGGAGTTGGGTGGGGCAGGGTCTCAGGGAGTCACCAGGGTAGAGTGAGCAGAGCTCACCAGACCAATGAAAATTCAGATTTGGCTGTGTGGGAAGTGGTGTTAAACAGGTAAATGCTGATTCAGATTTGACCCCAGTTCTGAGCCTGGGCCCACTCTGCAAAATTCTTAGAACACACCAAGACCAACCACCACCTACCTGGGGCCCACAGACACCCAAGAGTTGTCCAAGAAAGACTGGAGCAGAGGCCCATACTTACTGTCTTCCAGTTATAGAAAACACCTCTGGTGTTATACAAGTTGGATGAGGCAGAGTCCCAGGGAGTCACCAGGGTAGACTGAGCAGAGCTCCCCAGGCCAATGAAAATTCAGATTTGGCTGTGTGGGAAGAGGGATGGTGCCTGCCTGCCAGCTCTGTGGGAGGAGTGCTTAACACAGGAAGAATGGCAGCTTTCCCTCCAGCTTTTGCCCTGAAGCCAAACAACTGAATCTCTCCCTGTATGTCTCTGGAACCTCATGAGCCACAGTTCCTCTGCCTGAAGCCCAGCGTGAGTGCCTGGTTGTTAGCAAGTCTCAGCATGGGCCCTTTACAAGGACACTTGGGTTTCTAGCTGCCTTCCTTCTCACCCAGATGGATGTAATCACTGATTTTCACAGCCAGATGTTGTGGGGGCTCGTTTCTGGCATTGGTGCTCTGGGCTGGGGAGCCCATTGTGGGACTGGGACCCCTTGCTTTTCAGGGGAGACCTCTGCAGCTGAGATATACCTCCCAATTCTTGACTGCTACAAGCAGGTGTGGGGGCCAGCCCATTTCACATTTCTACCCCTCCTCTATCAGTTTTGATGTGGCTTCTTCTTCATTTCTTTAGTAATTAGACTTCTGTTCAGCTAGTCTTCAGATGGTTCTCCTGGTTGATTATTCTATAACTTAGTTGTAATTTTAATTTGGTCACAGAAGGTAAGCACAGTGTTTACTTATACTGCTATCTTGACTGGAACTAGAATTCACTTTTATTATTGTTTTTCTCTTGCAGAATATTCTGAAGCTCTTCCTGGTCTCCCTACTTCATATGCTGCTTTGCTAAGAATTAAGAAGAGTTCATCTTCATCTCTCTTTGGTTCAAAAACAAGACCACGATACAACAGCCCTTCATTAGGAACACTGAGTGTTTCTTCACCGAACTGGCGAGGGGCAGCTCAACATTACTATTCCCCCATCAATCTTTATCATTCTTCAGATGCCTTCAAACAAGATGGTAAGTGTCAGAGGAAAATTACACCTGTTGGAGTTAAATAGGCAAGTAAGACTTTATTCAAGAGTATTGCAATAGGGGTCAAGACTCAACAATAGTGGAGAGGTTAAACTCAACTACCCTGTAAAAGAAAATGGGAGAGTTTTAAGATCTGGGAAAATGGAGGACATTAAGGACGAGTTTGGTCAATGTGATTAGGTCATCTGTATTTACTAACTGGTGTTTTTCAAAGTTAGGCTCTTACCTTCCTATAGAGACCAGAAGATAGGGGCCCTCTTTTTCTTGATGATTACATTTCAAAGAATGGCTCCCATTTCTTGAGCGGTCCTTGAGAAAAACATTTTTGGGCAAGAGACTGGAAGAAAATTTATATGTCAGAGGAGCAGAGAAGGAATTTATAATTGCAAAATCTATAAAGTAAATGCTTTAAGAAAAGGGAGTTTAGGGGACTATAGATAGTAAGAAGCCTGTCTAAAGTAGTTAAGCTGAGAAAAATGTTAAGGCTGTCTTGGTCAAAAGTTAGTCTTCCACACATATTTCAAAATATTTTTATTTATTTAATTATACCAATTCTGATTTAGGATTAAGACTAAATAAAGTCATAAGAAAAATATAGAACTTCTGAAGGACAATTTGACAATGAATATTAAGAGCCTCATAATAGTCATATCCTTCAACACCATAGTGATATCAGTTAGATGAAGGACTACTATGCAGCTATTACCATTATGGTTTAAACGTTTTCTGAACATTCTCTAACTTTTGTCAATTTTGGATATATCAACAAAACAAGGTTAATTAACAGAGAAGAACTAGCACCTACTGTATTTCCCCATGTATAAGATGCACCTTAATTTTGGGTACCGAAACTTGAAAAAAAATGTATTACATAAAGTTATTGAACTCAAGTTTTATCCATCATAAAATTCATACAACTCCTCATCACTGTCAAAATTCCCAACCATTAGCTTGTTCTCATCTGTGTCTGATGACGAATCACTGTCTTCATATATTGCCTCTCATGGCCTTCTTCTGCCGTGGTGTTTTCGGTAGGGTTTCTTCTTCCCTTAGCCAGTTTTGGGTTGTTTTCTCAGTTAGAGGAGGACCAAGCTTACGTTCAGCAGCACGATTTCCATTCACTTTTGCAAACTGGATCACTTTTAACTTGAATTCAGCACTGTACGAAAATCTTTTCTGAGCCATTTCTGGGCAGAATGTGGCAAAACGTAACCTACCATAATATACCAGTAACAAGTGCGAAACAATGAGCGCAAAGACGACAAGTGCGAAAAAGTGGGAAATGCAAATAAAAATATCTACAACCACTGTATAAGACGCACCCAGTTTTCAGACCCCAAGTTTTTCGAAAAAGGGTGCGTCTTATACATGGGAAAATACGGTAATTATTACCAGGTTCTATGCCAGGCTCTCTTGTATAATTTCTATCAATAATACTCTCAATAAACATGAATGTGAGGTAGATATTCTTACTGTCTCCAGTGAAAATGGAAACGGAAGGGCTGATAAGTACCTTTGAGTAAGTCACACTGCTAATAAGTAGTGTTAAAGAACAAAATTTGGCACAGTAAATTTGAATATCTAATTGGCTTTATTAAATGATTCATGAGTAGACAAGCATCCCATTTTGCAACTAGAAAAACTCTTGGAGGGGTTATACAAAATAAAAGTTTTTATAGGCAGTAAGGTATGGCAGGGGAGTTAGTAGCAAAAGAAAAGAAAGGATTATTTTTAGGCCAAGTCATTTTCTTTTGAGAGGAAGGAGATGGCAGGGGTTTTATCTTGCAGATTACCTCACTGGTATTGAACAGGAAATTTCAGACTGATTGGTTTAAAATTCCACTCCTGGGAGAGGCTGAAACTGCACTGGATTAGTTATTAAACTTTGGTTGGGTGACATCGCTCAGGAAAGTGACTCCATTTGGCCTGTTTTTTGTTTTGTTTTTTCCTTTTTGAAACAATTTCCATCTTTTGATTAAACTCTTAGTCTCAAGGATATGATCAAAATTTAAGACATTAGCGCCACTCTCAGCTATTGCTCTATAGTTCTCCCAGCTTTTACTGATTCTGTGTGATATTCACAGGTCATGTTTTTGTTTAATCCCTGTGATAATTACTCACAGGGCATGGCTTCATGTTCGTAATCCTTAAATCGGTCTTTTATTCATTCCCTTTTTGATGTTCCCTTCTTAGGAAGATTATTTTCTTTGCAATTAGTGGCTGCAAACATGCATTTAAAGCTTTTGAGAGGGAGATTATTATGATAGCTTTAAGAAGGATAATACCCAATGTTTGGGCTATGCTTCACAGCCATAGTCCCCAAGATCCAAACCAGTCAAAGAAACCTCATTAAAGTAGTTACCCTTTTATGCCAAATGACTTGCTCATTCATCTTATGTATGTAACTGAGTTTCAACTTCCCCACACTTGTTGATCCATACAGAAACAGCAGGTGATGTTGGCTACAGCACAGATACCTCTTTGCTCAAGTAAAATATAACCAAGGGCTATTCAATGTCTCTAAGAGTTAAGGAAAGGTTATTCTTATTTACATTTACTGCTAACCAGGAAAGGAGGGCCCTGCCAAAGTTAGCAAAACCTGATTTATGGGGACTCCTGGTAGATCCTTTCTAGAATAGTTAGGGGGACAATCTAAGAAGCATTGCCCAGCTGTTCACCAGCAATCTAGGCAATTATAAGCCCAAGGAGAAAGATAGCTACAATAGACAAGTATAAATCCAGTTAGGGCACAGTTGCCCATTCAAGCCAAGGGTCAGTTAGGTTTTCTCATAGCCTGAAATAAAATAGTTCTAAATTCCAGGGCTACCCCCTTAGCAATGGGCTGGAAGATATAGATAATGGCATTATCTTTTCAGACCAATGCCAGAATAAAAGAAAGAAAGAAAAGAACAAGGGGTTTTATGTTTAGCTAAAGTAGGAAGTCTTGATCTAGCATCTTGGGTGGAAGCAGTCTACAACTATGTCAATTACTCCTCTCCCTAGTCAATTTGATTTGAAGGTCTCCAGGGTTTTTACAGAATCAGATGTCAGGTACAGCCTTCTTTAACTGTGAGATGTGTATCCAAGGCTCAACGCCTTCTAGTTTTACAGCTGTGTCAGTTGTCAGTTGTCAGGCGTAGTTGCTAAGATCCCTTTTAACAGGGCTCGAGGGCTGTCCTCTGATGATGTTTCCAGAATACACAGACACCAGGCTTTAGACTGTAACCAAGAGTACCCCTTGAGTGGAGGTCTGGAAAATCCTCCTTACTCTGTTAGTAATAGGCTTGAGTATAAGGCATTAAAGACTTAGTAGCTAGTCATACTAGCATGAGACAAGGGATCAATGGAAGGGTATATATCAATAGACATTTTTCTACCAGTGACTACCTCGTGTGGAGTGAAAACACATTTTCTAACTGTTTCTTTGCCATAATGGGGGTATCAGCCTTGCAGCAGGAGAAGGCTTCAACCTATCTGGAAAAGATACATACTACAACAAGAGCATATTGGCAGTAGAATGAAGTCCACCTACAGCTGCTCAAAGGGTTCAGAGGAAGGAGGCTTGAGTAAGGCCTCTAGGGACATTTTTATTAAATGCTCTTTTCTGAAATGGTGGGTGAAAGAATGAAAAACACCACCCCCCACCCACCCCTCAAAAAAAAAAATAAATAATGGGGTTTGCCAGGGAGCTTGGAAAAACCAACTGGCTTTCTTGGGTTTCTCATAGCCCTGACTATTTGTTTAATTTACAGCCATTGTTTACCCACCTTAATTTCTCTAATTCAGAAGTAGACTGCTGCCATGTTATAAGGACATCAGGATGGCCAAACACTGGCACTGAGGAGTCACTCTCTGCAGAAGCAGAATGAATTTCATCCATATGTGCCACAATCTTTATAGATTTTGTTGTTGCTGCCTTTGCATGAAAGTCAGCTAGGGCATTTTCCTAATACTTGGGTTTAGTCCTTTTAGTGTGAACCTCAGTCTTGCTGACAGACAACGTCTTAAGCTAGGGCATATCAGACTTCCGGGAACCTTACATAATTTCTGAAGCTCTTTTAACATATATAGACATGATAAAAGAAAGCTTAATATTATTTCTTATTTGACCATGCTTCCCATATAATTTAACATATCAAATAAGCCTCATTAGTTCAACATCTCCCTTTTTATAAGTAGAGAGACAAATCCTTTGATATTTTCCCAGGACCCTCTGAAAAATGTCAGAGTTAGTTGAGGGTCAAAAAAACACTTTATTTAGAATTTGATTCTTGAAATGTGTTTCAAAAATATCAAAAGACTCTAAAACATGTGGCTTAATAGGATCACAGGTTATTATTAAGCAGCACTTAATTATTTGACCAAAGTGACATTAAAAGATTTCAAAGACAAATATAGAAGGTTAGCTATTACTGTTGAGAAGATTCAGGTTTCTTAACTAATCAAAGATCGGTTGAAGCCAGCATAAAACAAAAATATTATTTTGATAAAACATAGAATCTTTGCCTTCTTAACAGATTACTCAAAAAAAAAAAAACTTTCAGCAGATGCAAGAAAATTCAGTTTTGGTTTTACCTAAGTGCACTGTACAAAAGGAACCAACTTTCTTCTACCTTAAGGTTCTTCTGGCCAATCTAATAATCAAACAGACATGAGACAGATTAGCAAGAGAAAATAAACAAATTTAATACATACGTATATATGGGAACCATGCATACATGAGAAAGCCACATGCATAAGAGGTTGAGAGACAGAAAGGGAGAGCTAAGAATAGAAGACATCCTGAGCTAGGGATGAGGTAATTGGACTGGGGCTTCAAAGAGTCATTGAAGGATGATAAGAGCAAATGTTACTAAATAACCTGTCATATAGGTGAGTAAAAAATACATCATTGCTGATAATCTCTTAAAATGGGCAAGGCTCCCAATTCAAGTTGTTCTAGGCAGTTTCTAGAGAGAAGTTTCTTTCGAGGGTGAAGATCAAATTGCCTTTACATAAAAAATAACCTGCATGCTACTGAGGCTCATCTTGGGGTGGCTCATTCCAAACCCTCACAGCACCATTGATATTGAAGTTTAATTTTTAAAACACTTATAGCAATTCAATTTTTAGCCAGCTTACTTATACAAGGTAAAATTCTCCCTTTATCTTTCTCTCTCTTCAACTTTTTGTATACATTTGGTTTGTTCTTCACGGCCAGAAATTCTAGTTTAGATCAACTTATTCTCATTTTCCTTAACAAAAATGCATCTTCATGCCACTTCTTAGCCCAAAATACATCCTACTGTGCTTGCATAAGTGACCATCCTTATTATTTCCATTAGTGCCAATTACATATATTAGAATTTTTTACCTTTAAAAACCTCAATTGTTAGTAAAAGCTAAGAAGTAAACACATATGAACTGTCATTCATATTAGCTATTTGTGGCTTGGCAAATTTATAAACACTTTTTATTAATTTTGGAAACATTGCTTTCTCAAAGTAAATTTCTCAGCATGGCACAAGACATGTTTACTAATAGACTCCAATTTATCTTTAGTTTTTCTGCAATGGGAAGCCAAATGTAGAAAAACTTATGTTCAATAATTAGTTTCAGTCCTTTTTTTAATTTGGAAATGATCTAGATACTTAATGAATTTCCATCATTTAATTTAACTTAACAAAACTTTAAGGCTTCAGGTTACTGAAAAGATTTGGGAAAGGTTCACCTAAAAACTTTGTATCATATTTATTTATATATATATATATATATATATATATATATATATATATATATATATATATATATATATTTTACTCACTTTTAATTATGTTTAAATTGTGTATAAAACTTCCATCATACTAAGTTATTTTTCCTAATTACAAATTTTGTAACAGAGATAACATGAACTTATTTGACTAGTAAACCCAGGTAGAATAGAGTTGTTTATTGGCATTATAATTAATGTTGGTATTTCTAAGGATTTGTCTGTTACTGGAGTAAGTGCTTGGTCCTTTTTCCAATGGAATAAAGAATTACAGATCAGAAAACATGAAGGTATAGAGAAACAAAACTTTATTAGGGTACATTCTAAGGGAAGAACCGACCAAGTCAAGAGAGACAATGGCCTCAAAAGGTTTGGGTTTGAGTTTTATATTGCTGGCTCTGGGCCAGCTCTGTCTGTGACATATAGATTTAGGTCATTTGATTGACATGTTTAAGTTATATAACCCATTCCTTTCTACACACGCCTTAATGCACACAGAAAAACCCATGGAGGGGGTGGTTAAAACCACAATGCTAATTTATTGTAAATATTATAATGAGGCTAAGGTTAGGGCAAGGGCAAGCTTTAATATTCTGTGCAGGAATAAAAAACCAGATGATTCTGGTTGGATTTTATTTCTCTCTTATCAGGATGTTCTAACCACAAAATTAGTCCCTGGGGAATGGACCTGGGCGGTGCAAAGCATAAGTTACATCATCATCCACCCTTGCTATGTCTCATGCCTATGTTCTGCCTACATGTGTATTTTAATTAAACTAACAAATTTAAACTAGCTTTTGTTCTTTAAATATTATCTTAGATCACATGAACTTGAAAAAAATATTTAGGTTTGTCTCTATTTTTCTGAGAGTTTAGAATGTCCAATCTTTATAAGAACTTAATCTTCAACTCAATTAAACTAAGCTCTTTGGAAATACCATCCAAAGGTAGAAAAATAGCACACATTTACCACATATAATACATATAAAGGCACACATAGAAAAATGCAAATAGAGGCTTTTGTCATGAGACAGACACGGTAATGCAAAATTCACTATACAAGAACAGTTGGATCCAATTTTTGTTTTGGCAGTTGGAATAAATTAAATTTATTTGCTCAGATGGCTATTTGTGAAGAAAACACTTAAGGGTTGTACTTGTCCTTGACAAGTCAAGTTCCAAATGACTTTCCTCCTTTTTATTTTTTTAAAAATGAAAATTACCTTCCTGAAATTTGCATTTAAAAAATATGGTATAGATAACAGTTACTGGAGAAGACCAGGTATTGACTTCTCATAGGCACAGAGAAAGAAATGCAAGCTCCTTCTAGAAGGTCTTTTGTTCTCTAAGGTCAATTATTTACAAGCCTTTTGAGATGAATAGGGGAGGCTTTTAGAATGGTAAAATAAAAATGAATGGCTTTTGAATTATTTCTGGAGCCATATCTCTGGTTCTGTAAAGACTAGATTTATAAAACAAGAACTGCTATTTTTAATACCTCAAAGAATTAGGTTGCTATCTAAATGGTACCAAAGGACTGAAATATTCATCCTATTTTTGGAATGTTTCTTTTCCTCTGGAAACATTTATCTTAGGAGAGAAGACCTAAAAACAATTCTTATGGTCTCCGAATGTCAGCTTCTAATATTGGCCAATTTTCTGATCAAAAAGTTATTAAATCCTTTCAAATATCTTTGTAGGTTCCAGCTGGTACAAACAGTACATAGCTGACAGTATTAAACCACCCCATGGACCCAAAGGAGTGCAAAGATTATTGCCTTCCCCAAATCCAGAGTGGCTCCCAAAGATAGTCAAAGGAAAGAACCAACAGCCTGAATGTCCCAGGCAGGCACAAAGCCAAGTCAAGTTTTGGGATGTAAAGCAAGGGGAGTAAGAAGGCAATAGCTATCCCTGGGAGAGAGAGGATCAATGACCAATTCGTCTGGAGTTGGAAAGGAAGGGACAACATGAAATTGTGTTTTCCTTTCTCATTGGGCTCAGGAGGGAACCCATGTACAAAACAAACAAACAAAAAACAAGTTTGAGGATCTTCCATGGGTTTCAGAAATTCTTTACTGTGGTCCTTAGATCGACCTTTGACCTAGGTGTGAATGACACCTGAGAGGTATCACATGTAACCATCGGTGGTTGTATTTTAAATAGGTAATTGTTCAATAGTCTTTTCAGAGTGTAAAGACAGTTTAGACAGAGAATTACTCGAATGAGTACACAAATAAAGGAGGATAGAGGGGAATAGTAGGAGTTAGGTCAGTCTTATAGTTTTTTTTTATTTTGTTACCATAGACTCAAAAGGGTCCACTTGCCTGAGTGCACTCAAGTCAAATAAGATACTAACAGATGGGATATTGCTCTCAAAAAACCTGGCTCCCACATGGCTTCAAGTGGCTAGGTTATATAAGGGGAAAAATCATTAATCATGGTTGCTATGGGAGCTGGGGCTGGAGGCTCTACTGATTGGTTGGGGCTAAGGCAGGGAACAGCTGATCATGGCTTCAGGTCCTGGTGTCAATCATGTCATTGTTTGGTCCAGTTTTTAGGGGATACAGTCCATGGGGCAGGTCAACTTTCATGAGTCTGGAGCTGAAACATAACTGAGGACAGGTTGTTATCTTTGTTTTATTAAAATCTTATTGTAGTTTGAGGTTTAGTGATTATACCCTGGTCATGGTTGATAGACCTGAAGCTTTATTCTAAAATGAATATGATGCTGACCAGAACCTAATGTCCTAAGGGTTTAATGATTAAAAGGAGTGGACATACAATATATGCACAGGTAGGAGGGTCTGGCGGAAAGAATGCAAGGGAATCATAGTTCTGTCAGGCTAAACAAAGCAAGCTCAGATTAAAGCAAAATGCATGCTAAAGAAATGAAGTTCATGAGCAATTGCAGTTTTAGGTACCTTATATCTCTTTAAATTTTTATTAGCCTTTTGCAAAGAATCTTTTAATGAAGTTACTTTGGAATTTTGAAACATTTTGTAAGTTTCTTCATGACAATTAAGATAACTATCTCATTCTGTTTGCTTGACTTGGGACCCCTTGCTTTTAAGTGCATTTTTAAATCATTGTATCTAACCAGGATTCTCCTCACAAAAACCATGGCAACTCTAGGCTGTCTCCAGGAAGATTTCCCTCCTTTGCAAATATCTACAGCTTCTGGGACTGTAGTTCTTAAACATAAAAAAAGCAGGCATATCAAAAGGTGGCACACTCAATTCTTTGGATAGAAAGGATTCCATTTCTTAATATTCACTTGAAGGTCTCCTGTTGGACCCAGTCCAGCTCAAATCAGACCTAGTCTGCTGCCGGAAGTAGTCCAGTTGTTAAGTTGAACACAGTTTAAAATGCCACTCCTGGAAGAGGCTGAAACTGCAATTAGGTTAGTTATTAACTTTTGGTGTGGTGATGTGGTTTAGCAAAAGTGATTCCATTTTAGCCTGTTGTTTATTTATTTTTTTTAGCAGTAGTATAGTCAATCTTCATTCACATATCTACTGATTTTAAGTCCAATACACTTGGGGCTACATTTCAATTATGATTAATGAAGGACTAAACATCCAAAGAAACATTTTGCAAAAACTGAACTACTGGAAAGATTCTAGAAATGTCAAATTAGGTTGTTGTGCCAAACACAGGCAAACTCATGCCACATGATTATGCCAGTTGTCAGTTGTTCCTGTGTGGCGCATCACCTCCTAGTGTTGGCACTTAAATTTTATGTATACATAGTGCTAGCTCCTTAACAATGTTGTATTTTTTCAAAATTGTTATACTTAACACAAGCTTTTAAATTTCCATAATGTTCTGTGAAAGACTCTATCAAGAGAATTAGAAGACAAACCACAGACTGGGAGAAAATGTTTTTAAAAGGCATATCTGATAAATAACTGTCATTTAAAATTCACAAAGAACTCTTAAAACACAGGATCAGAAAACAAGCAACCTGACTAAAGAATTGGCCAAAGACCTGAACAGATGCCTCACCAAAGAAAATACACAGATGGCAAATAATTAAATGAAAAGATGCATCGCATCATATGTCATCAGGGAAACGCAAACTAAAACAACAATGAGATACCCAGAACACTGAAAACATCAAATGTTAGTGAGGATGTGGAGCCACAGGAACACTCATACATTGCTGTTGGGAATGCAAAATGGTGCAAACACTTTGGAAGACAAATTGGCAGTTTCTTACAAAAGCAAACGTACTCTTCCCATAAGCAAGCAGTTGTGCTCCTTGGTATTTATCCAAAGGAGATGAAAACTCATGTGCACATAAAAACCTGTACATGAATGTTTATAGCTGTTTTATTCATAATAGGCAAATCTTGGAAGCAACCAAGATGTCCTGCAGTAGGTCAATGGATAAATGCTGTGGTACATCCAGACAATGGAATATTTTTCAGTGTTAAAAGGAAATGAGGTATTAAACCCGTGAAAAGACACAAAAGAAACTTAAGTGCATATTATTAAGTGAAAGAAGTAAATCTTAGAAGACTACATACTATATGATTTAACTATTTGACATCCTGGAAAAGACATACTATGGAGACAGTAAAAGGATCAGTAGCTGCAATGGATGGTAGGTTGGGGTACAGATGAATAGGTAGAAGACAGATGATTTTTAGGGCAGTGGAAATACTCTGAATGCTATCATAATGATGACTACGTCAATATACATTTGTCTGAACCAATAGAATGTACAAAACCAAGAGTGGATCCTAACATAAACTAAGGACTTTGGATGATTATGGCGTGTCAATATATATTCATCTTTGGGGAAAAAAAAAGTATTATTCCAGGGTGATGTTGTTAATGAAGGGGGGTATGCATGGGTGGGGGTGGGAGGTATATGAGAAATCTCTACCATCCTCTCACTTTTGTTGTAAACCTAAAACTATTTTAAAAAATAGGCTTTAAAAATTCCCACTACATTAACTCTAATATCATACTCATCCAGCAGAGATGTGTTAGAATATTTGTTTTTTAGAAATCATTATTTTATGCGATGATACCAAGATAGAATGTACAGTCATGCACTGCCTAATGACATTTCTGGTCAACCATGGACCACATATATGACAGTAGTCTCGTAAGATTATCATGGAGCTGAATTTCTTGTAAGAAATGGAAGTATATGTGGTTCAGGGGGATTTTTTTGTCTGACAGGAGCAATATCTGGGGAGCTTGACAGTAGATTCCCTCTCACTCACAGCAACTCAATTTTGAATACACAGATTACATTTCAATCAGTCAGTTACTGACCTTTTTTTTAACACAAAGAGCCTTTCTCCTGAATGTTACATATTCAGAGGATGCTATACCCTCCCAGATCTAGATGGATGGGGTTCAGAACACATTGCTATAAATTCTTTGTTGAGGACCTAACATCCTGTACAAGGACACAGTTCCACAGGAGCTACCTGTTAAGTGCTAATGCCACTTAGTAAAAGCTTTCTTTTGTAGTGTGGAGCAAACCTGTTCTTGTACTTTGGAAATATTTTCAGATTGTAATGATGTGAAGCAGAGGAAAGTTTTATTTCTTTCATCAGTTCAATGTCAGAGGGAGCCCTTTGTGCCAGATATGGTCAATGGAACCAAAAATAAATTTCTAAAGTCAAAATATTGAATCCTAAGTTCTACACTCTCTCAATGTTAAACATTCCCCACCCCACCTCCACTCCCTTTTTTATAAATACCACAAAGTTCCTTAATCTGACCACTACTCCCACATGCAATAGTTAAAACCACATAGCCATGACAATTCCCTTAATCTCTCCATCTTGATTTCTTATTCCTACTGATACTCAGACCACCTTTCACTGCCTCCTGACTGTCATTATTATGATGATATTTGCCTTACCAAGCCTGTTTCTCCCAGATATTTCCAATCAATCCAGCCCACCACACCCCTATGCATGGAGCAGTACTGACAGCTTTGATGTTCTATTTTTAACCCTGTTGAAAGGAAACAGAGGGAGAGTTTGTGGGACAGTGTTTGTAAAGTCTGCAGTAGTGTACAGCAATGTCCTAGGCCTTCACATTCACTCACCACTCACTCACCAACTCACAGAGCAACTTCCAGTCCCGCAAGGTTTATTCATGGTAAGCATGATAAGTGCCCTATACAATTGCCTACAGTATTCAGTACAGTAACATGCTGTAAAATTTGTAGCCTAGGAGCAATAGGCTAGACCATATAGCCCAGGTGTATAGTAGGCTATACCATCTAGGTATAGAACACTCTCTGATGTTTGCACAATGATGAAATTGACTAATGACACATTTCTTAGAACTTATTCTCAATATTAAGCGATGCATGACTGTATTCAATGATAAGAACTATAAGATATCTTGTATTTGATAAAATTTGGTTCTACTCCTTTGTTCTTTTGTTCCAAATGTAAGTTAACATAGCTCACAATGAAAAATAAAATACACCTAGAAAATATAAATTAAAACACTTGAAAATGATGAAAACAATAAATATTGAGACATAAAATGGAGCTAGATTTGAGACTAATTCAAAGTGTCTACTCATAACTGCTGTAGGCTAGTCCCATTTTGGGTAATTAGCAGACAAGAAAAAAACAAAATCTGGTCAGTTACATATTTCTGTGTTTTAAGTATTAAAATGAAATAGTTATTGAGTAGAAGCAATAGAATAGCTATTGCTGACACTAAGATCAGGAACATTTTTCTGGAGGGTACTTATTAAGTGTTTATTATTTGATGTAAAAGCCAATGACCTGAACATTGTTCTTATTGTGTACATAACAATGAGTTTCATCTTCTTCAGTAAACGTTGATAAAACCCAAGCATGAATAACAAAATTAGAAGGAATTATCTAAAACTGTGCTCTTTAATCTTTAATATACATACAATCATTTGAGAATCTCATTAATATAGAACCCCTTGTCAATAGATCAAGATTAGGGTCAGATAACCTGCATTCATAAATTCCCAACCAAAATACCCTTTGATAGATGATTGGATAAAGAAACGGTGGTCCATTTATACAATGGATTATTACTTGGCCATAAAGAAGAATGAAATCTTACCATTTGCAATGACATGGATGGACCTAGAGAATATTATGTTAAGTGAAATAAGTCAAACGGAGAAAGACAAATACCATATGATTTCACTCATATGTGGAATCTAAAGAACAGAATAAATGAACAAACAGAACAGAAATAGACTAAGAGACATAGAGGAGAAAAACCTGAGATTGCTAGATGGGAGGTGGTGGGGATGGATGAGAAAGGTAAAGAGATTCGAAAGTACAAATTAGTAGTCACAATATAGTCATGGAGATATAAAATACAGTAAGGGGGGGAAAATCTCAGGGATGGTGATGTTGTTGGCCTATAAACTATACTTTGAGTAGCAAAGCTCTAGGCTGGGGACCAGTTTGACATAATTGAAATCCTCTGTTGCTCTAGTTTAATCTATATTTAGAGTATCAGGAAGAGCGGGTCATTGGAGTATTTTTCAAGTAATCTTCCATAACTTTTGTTTTCTCTTCTGAGCATTTGATATATCTTGGTTAGGTGTGACTTTGAGTTTGTTCTCTCCGACAAAAGCCTGACATATGGCATTTGTCAGGTAATTCCCTTTAGCCTTAATAGAGAGTAAAGCTGGTATTGATATGCTCTTGTGAAAAATGAGAAAACTAACAGAGCCTGAATAGAAAGTTATCCCACTCCTACTCAGCGTTAAGCCCAGAATTACCCCAGGTAGAGCTAAAGTTTTTCTAAGAAATGTAAAATCCAGTTTTGCAGAGCAATTTGGGAACGCAATCCCACTTCTGTATATACAACCTGGAAAAACTTGTATACACATGCACAAGGAAATATGAAAGTATGTTCAGTGAAATACGTTTAAGGGCAAATAATTAGAAACAATTTAGATGTCCATCAGAAAGGTAATGAATACATAAATTCTACTTTTTCATTCATTGAAAACATAAAACTGTTAAAGTGAATAGATTATATCTTTATGAAACAAAATGGATGTGCCTCAAAATATAAGGAAAGTTATAGCATATTATATATATATATATATATATATATATATATATATGATACCATTTATGTAAAAAATAAAATAATATTTACTACTTATGGACATATATGTCCAGTACATTTTGAAAACCATGAATTTGATACAGCAAGCTGACTATAGTGCTTACCTCTGAGGATGAAGGAAGAATGAAAGCAGGGAAATGGTACTAGGATAGGGAAAATAAATGAACTCATCTGTGTGTGATATTTTATTACTTAAAACAAAATATGAGACTAATATGATACTTGTAGTAGATAGAATCTAAAATGACTCACAATGATTCCTAGTTACTGGTATTTACAGTGTAATTCCTTCTCCATTGTGAGCTGAAGCTAACAACGTGCTTTTAGAGAACAGGTTATGGCAACAATAAGGGAACATGACTCTCAACATTGGGTTACAAAGGACTCTGACTTCCAAAGAAGAATACTTAATCAGGACACAAATAAACAAATCTTGAATGACTATGGGAATTGGCTGTCTAGAAAATAATACCAATCTGTTGAGATGATCACAAGATAACACAGAAAATTAAAATAGATAACATTTATGAAGAAAACCTTAAATCATGATATCATAGGAAGAATTCCCTATAGAAAATATAGAAATATGGTGAGGACATCAACAAAATGAACAAATGTTATGTGTTTATTATCTCACATTCTCTGTGGGTCAGTAAGGAAAATGAGGCTTCACTGGGTCCTCTGCCTGTGTCTTTCACAAGGTAAAACTGCAGTCTAATACCAAGGTCAAATGGGTCCAGATCCACTTGTAAGCTCACCTCGCATGATTGTCAGCAGATCCAGGTGCTGAGGGATATTGGACTGCATATCTCAATTACTCATGGGCTGTTGGCCAGAGGCCATTCTCTGTGGCACTCTCCAACAGGGTAGCTCCCAACATTGTGGCTGACTTCCAATAGCAGGAGCAAGCCAGAGCAACAGAAGGGAAAAAAGACCGCCTCGCGAAGAGTACAAGAGTCAGCAATTGACACTTGATTGAGGTTCGAAAGTGGAGACAGTGAGTGAATAAAAATATTTGAGCTAGAATCATAAAGGAGAGAAGTGGAGCAGTGCATAGAAGGGAGAACATTGCTCATTGGAGTTGTGCATTGAGAAGTCCTCAAAAGTTATTTTGCTTTCCACCTCATATTGTTAATTTGGGTAATGACTATGATCATTTCAAATTGTATCAGGGCGAATGTTCAACAGATCAAGAGACATTGCCTAGTTAAAAATAAATAAATAAATAAAAACTAAGTTGTTAATAATTACTCTAAAGTACTTGTTTGAATATAAAGATTGTAATTTAATTGATTTAATTTTTTTTCTGACTGATTTATTGTGCTTAGCATAATAATCTCAAGATCCATCCATGTTGCTGCAAATGGCAGTATTTCATCTTTTCTTATGGCCAAGTAGTATTCCATTGTGTTTATATACCACATCTTTTTTATCCAATCATCTATTGAAGGACTTGGTTGTTTTCATGTCTTGAATACCATAAATAATGCTGCAATGAACATTGGGGTACATAGATCTTTAATAAATGTTTTCAGTTTTTTGGGGTAGATACCCAGGAGAGGGATTGCTAGGTCGTATGGTAATTCTATTTTTAATTTTTTGAGGAGCCTCTATACTGTTTTCCATACTGGCTGTACCAATTTACATTCCCGCCTACAGTGTATGTGGGTTCCATTTTCTCCACAGCCTCTCCAACACTTGTTATTATTTGTCTTGTTGATGACAGTCATTCTAACAGGTGTGAGGTAGTATCTCCTTGTGATTTTTATTTGCATTTCCCTAATAGCTAGTGAAGTTGCTAGTGAACCATATGACATTCATACGAGTATGTGGGATATAAAACTGAAAGCAACAGAGGAACAAGACAAACAAAAGAAACAAAACTCACAGACACAAACAGTTTAGTGGTTTCCAGAGGGAGGAAGGGGGTGGTAGAAGAGGGTAAAGGGGGTCAAATATGTGGTGATGGAAGGAGAACTGACTCTAGGTGGTGAACACATAATGCAATATATAGATGATGCATTATAGAACTGTACACTTGAAACCTATATAATTTTAATAAACATTGTCACCCCAATAAATTTAATTAAAAAATTTACTAAGGTTTAATTTGGAAATTTTTATGGTAAAATAGGTTAATTGAAAGCCTTTAGGAGTCAGCACCTCCAACAGTTGCTAAACATGGCCTAATTTTGTAATGTACACAAGGATTAACCACTGACGATAGTATACCTGTTATTCCCTTTATAAAGGAATGGAGAATAAATAGGTATTTGACTTAATCTCTTTTCATTGTTGTGGGTTTAGTAGGAGGAAACTTAAGTGTAGGGACATCTTCTATTATTGATGAGTTGGTTAGGTTTCTATGTTTTATCTTCCTTGCTCAGAAGCAGTTTGAATTAGGAGTGATTCCGACTAGAAAGTTCAAATTTTTACTAGGGGGCCCATTCCTGAGATTTAGAAACTACTAATCCTCCCTACAGTGGAAAAAAAGTGGGGGGTTATTTAGAAGCAATTAAAGTTAATTATTTCTTACTAAATCGAAGCATATAATTTTGTCTCTTTAATTCCCTCAATGATAAACACAAACCACAATTTACATAACACTCAAAGCCTTTTGCAGTTTCTACCACTGCCTTTGGACATATGGAAGAGCCCCACAACCTAGTAAATTTGTTTCCTCATATCCTTTGTACCTTTGACTGAATTTCATTGTTAATGTGGCTAATTTCAAATTTGACTTGGTACTTGGGCAATGGCGTCATGACCCAAAGTGATCTCTGTGTTGACAATTTTCCACTGTTTCCTCAAAATAGCCTTTGCTAGTAAACTGTTTTGGATGACCAAATTGAAATTTAGATGATCTTTTATGAGAATAAGAATTCCCTCTGGAAGGGGAAAAATGTATTTCACTTGGATGATATACTCCTATATAAATCACATTAATCCAGTTTCTGTCATTTAAGAAAGAGACCTTACAATTTTACGACCATTCATTGAAACATTATAATTTTATTCTTTTATTTTTTTTTTACAAATATTTTGGAGAGCTATTGTTCATAATATATCCAAAAGGTGGAAACAAGTGAAATGTCCATAAATGGATGAATGGATAAACATATTTGGTACATACATACAATGGAATATTATTCAGTCACAAAAAGAATAAAGTACTGATACATGCTATAGCTTGGATGAACCTCAATATCTTTATGCTAAGTGAGATAAGCCAAACACCAAAGGTCATATGCTGTATGATTTCTTTTATGTGACATAATCGGAATAGGTGAATGCACAGAGACAAACAGCAGATTAGAGGATACCAAGAAATACTGGGAGGGGACAATAGGGAATTATTAGTTAGGGGAATTATGGGGTGCTTTTTATGGAGTGATGAAAAATTTTGAAACCCGAGAGAGCTGATGGTTGTACAACATTGTGAATATACTAAATATAGGATTATAGGAAAAAGTCATGGCGCATTTTTGCAACTGATGGCACAAATTCATTTTTGGAAGTACTAGAGTCATTCACATCTATGTTATTGCTATGTCATTTGACAGCTGACTGTTCTAGCTTCAATCTAAAAAAAAAATTGAGCGATTGATTGAGTTTTGGAGATTTTACAAGTTGAAGATGGAAGACCAAACTGTACATTTTCACCATATTTTACTCTTTTACTTCCATAAAAGTAAGAACACGCGTCAAGCTTGTGAAAATTTGTGTAAAGTTTATGATGACAATGCTCTACAAAAACATCAATGCCAACAATAGTTCATGAAATTCCGTGCTGGTGATTTTTATCTCAACGACGCTCCTCAGTCAGGGAGGCCCACTGAGGTTGATGACGACAAAATAAAGGCATTGATCGAGTCAAACCCACGTTACACGACACAAGACATAACAGAAACATTAAACATCCATCATTCAAGCATTCACAACTACCTGAAGAAGCTGGGATACGTAAGCAAGCTCGATATTTGGGCCCCTCATGAACTCAAAGTTCATTTGACAGCAGCACATATAAACATCTGCAATATGCTCATTAAATGTGAGGAAAATGATCCTTTTTTGAAGCGACTGATAACTGGTGAAGAGAAGTGGATTGTTTACAACAATGTGGTGCACAAACGGTCTTGGTCCTGACATGATGATTTGCCTTAAATGACATCAAAGCAGACATTCATCAGAGGAAGGTTATGCTCTCAGTGTGGTGGGATTTCAAATGTGTCGTGATTTTCAAGCTCCTACCAAGGAACCAAACAATCAATTCAAATATGTACTGTCGGCAATTGGACAGTTTTAACAAATCCATCATCCAGAAACGTCCAGAGCTCATTAATTGTAAAGGAGTTGTGTTCCATCACGACAATGCAAGACCACACACAAGTTTGATCACCCGTCAAAAATTATTGGAGCTTGGATGGGATGTGTTGCCACACCCACCATACTCGCCTGACCTTGCACCATCAGACTTCAACTTGTTTCACTCTCTTCAAAACTCCTTGCATGGTATAATGTCAATTTAGATGAGGCTGTAAATCAGCACCTTGTTCAGTTTTTCGCAAATAAAGACAGGTCCTTCTATGAACGAGGAATTATGAAGCTCACTGGACAAGGCACCTCTTGGTTGCACATCATGCTCCCCTGCCCAGTAATGAAATACAGTCCTGGAACACCAAACCAGTAATTTACACTTGCAAGTGGAACTCGATGGGCAGCAGCAGAGGCAGCTTTCATCATCAACTGGCGGAATTTGATGGCACCTCCTTTTCTGAAGGCTAATTTAAAAGTAGCCTGTCCTTTCCAGCCACCATCTGGAGCTGCCTGAATGGTTCCTTTAATGTAGATGCGGGCAAAGACAGGTTGTTCAATGGTACAGTTACTCATCAGATCAAATGGCATCATAAAAGAAAACATGGGATCACTGACTGAGTGTGAAGTCACGAAGATTATCCTGTGTGAAGTGAGAAACAATGTTCCCCTCTTTGTACCACTGAAGAAATTGGATCCCTCTGGTTGCTGTGGAAAGGAGAGCTTCACATCCTGACACTGCTTCAAGACACTTTCACCATAAGAGATGACGGCCCCGCGGCGGTTCTCCGTGTGGTTCTGATACACCGTCATCTTGCTCCGGTCTCTCTTGCCGCCTTTATTCTTTTATTATATTCTTAATTTTTAGAGCTATTGTTATTGTTTTGTAGTAGTATGCTTTTCTGTCCAGCTTCACTATATGCTATTGGAGCAAAGACGACCTCATACACTCCTCTTTATCCTCTTTCAGCCCTTAGAGCAGTGCACGCTTACTAGGAGCTTAACAAATATTGCTAAATAAGGGGGCATCTACTCGAGGAATTTGAACTCTGAATTTAGGATGAATTTCTACACTACGATAGAATATTTGCCTGAGTATGTTTTAACTAAACTGTGTATTTTGAATTACAAATGAAATGAAAAGGAGAAAAGAACAGTGCTCTCCCTTTTAACAAGATGGCCTAGTGATTCGTTATCTTCTGAATGCAATAAAGATTGATGCACTTTGATCAGTATCATAAGTGATAGCATCTCTGAATTATTTGATCTCTCTTTTATAGCTATGTTAGAAAATGACATAAAAACTTATTAAACACTCAATTTATATTGTGTGCAACATAATGCCACTACCCATAAAACATATATCACAATGCTTTTTAATAAAGGATTATTTAATTCTTAGCAATCCTTGAAAGCTTTATAATGACAGTTTACACTTGTTCAAATTTTATAAAGAAACTTAATTTCAATGTTGAAAAGCAACTTAAAGTTGTAGGAATGTTTGGATATTTTCTTTAAGAATTCATCTTTGATGCCCAGATGGTATGAAAAGTTTTTCTCACATTTTAACTGAATGTCATTATAAAATGCAATTTCTAATTAAACATTTCAAACTTTCTGGAAATTATCACGTAAAATATATTAATGATCATTAAAAGTACAGTTCTTGTAATTGTATTGGACATAATAGGCTAATACTTCCTCTAGATTATATTACTGATATACTTAGGTCACATTACATGAATAAAGTAGATAAGGCTATAAATTAGAGCTAACCAGCAGGTTGAAAGGTTTGGGATCTGGCATTAGACCCTATCTTTGAGAAAAATGGGTACAGAAGTAATTGTTCCAAAGAGGATTTAAGTCTGAATGGCAAGTTTAGAATCTAGGGAGGCATGATCCAGGAAGCAATAGAAAACAATAACCCAACGCCCAGCAGTAAGGCTTCCCTAGAGAACCTCGCTGTAGGAATCTCAGATTAAGTGATACTAAAAACATTTTGGCAGGAACAAAGTTAGTATAGGGGTGGAGCCTATCGATAAGCGGCAGTCATTTCAAAGGGGTTAGGAATGGCGAGATATCAGCTTGATCCCAGGACAGGACTCTACAAGGGAAATCGCTGTCTCCATAAATAAAATAACATTATCAGTGCTTCAAAAAAAACTCCACTGGGAGAAAGGCAGATGGGCCCCAGAGTCATTATTTCAAGGTAGGGCTTTATCTTGCTGTTCATGCATCTCTTGTGGAAAACTACTGCCAACACCAGGCTCACTTTAGTCTGTCATTTTTTCTTGTTTATTGCTCTATTTGGATTCTAAAAAGATATGGCACTTCAGAGGTGTTCCGGAAATGTGTGGAGTTGTTTTGGTTGATTCAGGGATTCTAGGATGCATTACTTTTAGAGAATGGAGACTAGGAATGCTAAATGACCTGTTATTATAATGCCAGGACTCTTAAATGTCCTGTCAGACATTCACATGAGTTGAAAATCCCCTTTATAATTTTTTGAGACTAGAATCCAGCTCTGTATTTTTGACATATAATAGTTATGTCAATGCAGAAATTGTGTCAGTTTTAACAAGATTATATATAATTTTGTTAAGAACTTTACCAGGAGTTGTTGGCTATTTAGAAAATCACATCACCTAACACCAGGAGCATGCATGATACTTGAGTGAAAAATACCACACTTGGATAAGTTTGCATTTGCAGCTGCTACATTCATGGAGATTTTATGAACAAAAACAAACTTTGATTACCACTTTATGTCTTAATTGTTCCTGAGAATTTATATTGAATTAAATACTGTTTTATATTCTCTTTTATTTGTCCTTTTATTAAATTAAAAAATTGTACATAAGTAGGTTAGAATACTTATTAATTTTTATAAAAGGAGAATTATAAAATATTTGTTCTAAAAGAATTTGAGAACCACTAACCTAAATAAGGATGTACAGCACTTTTTCCTCAATTTTATATTGTTTTTCTGGGCTTGCTGAGACCAGAATGGATGGGGTTGCTCCTAAGGCTCAAGGATAACAAAAGGGGAAAAGGAAAAAGAATATATATATATATATATATATATATATATATATATATATATATATAGAGAGAGAGAGAGAGAGAGAGAGAGAGAGAGNGCCAAAAAATGTATACACATTTTAAGAAAGGAAAAGACTATTAAAATTATACTACTCAATGTATACTGATAACATAAGATGAATACAAGCCTTTTGTATACATTTTTTGGCACTCTGGTATATATATATATATATATATATATATATATATATATATATATATATATATATATATATATATTTGATTTTAGATTAACAAATATAATTTATTAAACATCTCCAATTTATGTCACTCTACATAATTACCTCCAAACCTAGCCCCTAGCTTGCCTCCTTAGCTGAGACCATTTTGCTAAAATAATTTGGATGATCCCAGAGCATACCTTGTTTTTCTGATACAAACCTAAGAGAAAGCTATCCAGAGTAATTCTGTCGTTACCTTTCTCACATGTTTACCTTCCACATTTTAGATAACTGTTTGAAGATCTATTGCTTCCATGGATGCAAACCCCTTGGGAGGAATATATGTTCTTCTCAGAGAAGACCCTGTGCTCTACTGAGCTGACTGAGTCCTAGCTTGTTATGTGGTTGCAACATCAATACCACCACAACCTCAAATTTGTTCAAATGCAGAGACTAATGATGCTACACACATACCAAAGGATATGACAATATATATTATTCACATCATAAGGGTTTATGATGAGGGCAGGATAAGCTGGTCTGAAAATCGCTTGAGAAAGGATGGGAAGGAATGGGTAGCTTTGCCTTTTACTGTGGTAGAGGAGTTTAGCAACAGTGAGAGTTCTTATGGGGGCTGGAGTTTGCGTGCTGTGAACCTTCCCATCTTAGTCAAGAGAGGAGGGCTTATCAGTGATGCAGCCTAAGTGAGTCAAAAGGGTAAAAGCAGCTGGTGGGGCTGAAAAGCCATCAGTAGTCAAAGATCAGAAATGAATCAGACTCTGAATTACCTTACTATATAGTGAAAAGCAACCATGTGAAAATACAAAACAAGAACCATAGCATCCATATAATACAAATGTCTAAATAATAGCACTAGACCTTCTAGAAGGGTTAACAAAGTAAGATTTAGGAATGGAAATGTAGGACAGAAACCCAGTTTCAGAATTTGGGCACATGAAGAAGGATTGGTACTCAGGGATTAAGTAGAAAACCAGTAATAAAAACTGGAGCACTATAACTGATAAAGTTAGATATTGTATAAGGTTGACTAGTTGAATATCTCTCTAGGCCTGGGAATGTACTTTAACTAGGTAGTTATGAACAGGCTTGAACTAGAGAGAAAAAAATACAAGTCAATCTCTATAATCTAATGATGATATGTACTTCAGTGAATATTGCTTCCAAATCAAATTATATATTTCAAGTTTGAAAATTATTTGTTTAAGTAATATTAATCAAGATAAGAAATTCTGGATATTATAACAATTTCTTAACACAATACATGCTTCCTTCTTATTCACATCACATTCCACTTGGTTGTTCAATGAGTGGCTTTCCATGTGGAGAGTTGGAAAACCAAATTTGATCCATCTAATACCTTTAACATCCATTAGGCCCTCCACGGCATGTACCGCTCCCCTACCGTCAGCTAGTTGGCAAATGAAGAGAGAATGGATGGAGGACCGTGCATGATTTTATATCTAGTCCAGGATTTCACATTCCCTCATTACGGGTAATACAGAGGCACCTGAAAAGAACATAGCAACCAAATTTAAAAGTCAAACAGCAAAAGAATAAAGATATCAAAGTTTTTACAGAGATGATAGATAAGGCATTAAAAAAATCCAAGGTATGCCTAAGTGATGTGAAAACAGAACAAATGAAGAAGAAATCCTCTTGAAAAAGAAATTATTGAACATGAAAGTTATACAAAATGACTAACACAAAGGTATAGTTACCAAAATTCTTTAAATTCAAGGATGAGGAGAGAGGCGTATGGGCATCCAAGCATAAAATCTAGCTGCTGAAAAGTGAAGAAAGTTAGGCTAGACTCAGATGTCACCATGGCGATGTTAAACATGAATACAGAGAGAGAAAGTGGAACAACATCTATAGTCATTAATGAAACTAGTAGTGAATGCCTAATTTCAGACTCAGTCAACTTGTCTTTCAATTATAAAGACAGCGAACAGATATTCTTAACCATATAACAAGAAATATAACGCATATGATCTTTTTATTGGGGAAAAAATAAAAATCTTAGAAATGGAAAACCATGGTGAGAAGACATAATAAGTGTTTAATTTCATAATAGTAATAACTATGAGTAAGAAACTATGTGAACTGATTAACAAACAAAACAGAAAATTTAGGAAGTAAACTTGGGAGGAGTAAGAGAATGTTAATTTCATCATTCTTTGTTGCAGAGACACAACAGATAATTTCTAAATTGAAATAATCCTCTTCTGAAGAAAGGACACTTTTGAGATATGAATCTGATATTTCAGACAATAACCACTAACTAGCATTATAGGTTCAGCCATCTATAGCTATCTTGTAGTCTGTTCAATAAAAGCCTAAAAAAGAAAAAACATTCAAAAACATTATTCCTATGAAAAATTAACATTGTGTGTGATGGCATCTGCCTGCTACACAGATATCTAAAAGTTTTTTACCTTGTTAAATAAAGATTAATTTATTGGTTATCAGGATCTTTGTGATGATTTACTGTCATATAAGTTTTGAAGTCCATCTACACAAGTCACGAATCCCATCAAGCTAAAAACTACAAAACGTAAAGACATTGCTTTAAGTAATGAATGCATCATCTTTATCAATAAATGGAGTCCATTATTACAGGAGAATTAATCAAATAATCTAAATTTACCTGTAATAATGGCTTCTTGGCATGAAACTTTAAAATCTAATCTCTTCAGAGGTAGAATCATCATTGATTACCCTTGGCTGGGAATTGGAACACACTACAGTGCTCTTCCACCCCTTACAATGAACTCTATTTCTAAGAGAAAATCAAGAGATAAAGAAACAGGGTGAATGAGTGTGTGCTAAGATACTTTTGTGACATTGAACAATGAAGAGATATGTAAGAGTATGGGCACTCATAATAGAATAAAGGGTGTTCAGACTAGGCCCTTGTTTTTCAGTCTATAATTTAGCAAATCTTACCCTTCTGGCAACCTTTACTTCTCTTGCCTGTTTTGACAATTTTCAGAACATAAGATTTGGGACACAAGAACTTTAGTTAAAATCCACTATTTACTGTGTGGCTGATTTTGCAGAAGTCTCTCAGAACGTCAGAGCTTTCATCTTGGAATTAGAAATAATTATAATGCTCAGCTCAGAGAATTAAATAATATACATGAAAGTGCTTTATAAATGTAACATAATAATAATAGTAACATAAGTAATAGTAATATTAGTGGTAGTGACAATCAGGTTCTAGATACCAAGAACCCTGGATTTGTATTAGAAGTTTGTAATTTATTTCCTATATAAATTTAGTGAGTTAATTTCAGCCTCAGTTTTGTCATCTAAAAAATGAGGGGATTATGTCTGGTCACATGATTGTTGTGTTAAGTGATATTTTACATATAAATTATTCAGTATAATGTCTACCATGTAGTATTATACCACAAATTAAAAGTTATTATTATTTACTGTAATTTATTGAGTAATTATGATATACCACATATTTACAAATGTTAATGTCAGTTGATCTTCAAAACAATACTTTAAGGAGACATTATTATGTACAATTAATCAATCAAGCAGCAAAGGATTAAAGTAGTTGGCTCAAGGCTAGAAAATGATGGTACTGGAATTTAAACCCAAGTTTGTCTGACTCCAAAGCTCATATGTTTTGTAATACATAAATATATAAAACATATTATCTGTTAATTTTATATATCAAAGGCATATATAATATTTATTTCAGTAGTCATATCTTAATATGTAAAGATTAGAAGGTTTTTTTTTATAATTTAGTTCTACAACTTAATTATAATTAAGAGTTTAATGAAGTTTCCTGTGCTTTCCCAAATTTTTATAAATTCATTATGATGCAATAACAAATACCATATTTTCACAATAACTTCCTCTAGTTATTTATTTATCCTATCACTTATTTATTTTGCTTTTTTAAAAAATAAAAGTTTTAAGTGGCAATACTGTAATTTGGTGTAGAGAAACTCATGTCAGCTATTTTCATGTAATATTTTTTGTTGTAGCTTAAGAAAAAGCATCTCACCTAGGTTATCTAGGACTCAAAGAAAATACTTCTTAGTGCCTACCCATTGTGAGTGCTCAGTTTTTATTGGATGAATGTTAAGAATAACACAAATACCTTCCCCTTTTCCCCCCAAAGAATGGATATATAATGCATTTAAAGCCAAGACATGGGCCGGCCGAGTGGCGCGATGGTTAAGATCTGGCTTGGGACGCCAGAGAGCCCCGGTTCGGATCCCACATATGAGGGCCAGTGACACTGCCCTCTACAAAATAAATAAATAAATAAATAAATAAATAAATAAATAAATAAAGCCAAGACATGGAAACAACCAAAGTGTCCTTCGATAGATGTTTGGAAAAAGATGTGTTATATATACACAATGGAATACTATTCTGCCATAAGAAAAGATGAAATAGTTCCATTTGCAACAACATGGATGGGTCTTGAGATTATAATGCTAAGTGAAATAAGTCAGACAGAAAATGTTGAGAACCATATGATTTCACTGATATGTGGTATATAAAACTGAAAACAACAAAAGAACAAGAGAAACAAATGAAGAAACAAAACTCAGACACAGACAACAGTTTAGTGGTTATAGAGGGCAAGGGGGGAGGGAGGTAGTAGATGAGGGTAAAGGGATCAAATACATTCTGATGCAAAGAGAACTGACTCAAGGTGGTGAACACACAGTGTGATATATAGATGATGTGTCACAGACTTGTACACCTGAAATCTATGTAACTTTGCTAACAATTGTCACCCAATAAACTTAAAAAAAAAAAAGACAGCAAATCAATTTACCCATATTTTAAGTTTGAAAGCACATATCTTTTTTCAGTATAACTTTTTCATGCTCAAGTTTCCTGGGACATTCATTCATTCAAAAATATCTTTCCTGATATATATATTTTGTGTGTGGTTAACCAAGGAGGATGTAAACCTCCAACTGTTTGGTACAGACATTGGAAATATGTCTTTTCTAAACCCTTCCTGCTTCATTGTGTTAAGGCAGTGGTTTTAAACAAATACAATTTTGACCCCAGGGAACATTAAACAATGTCTGGAGACATTTTTGATTGTCACCTTTTGGGGAGGTGTGCTAATGGAATGTAGTGAATAGAGGCCAGGTATGATGGTAAATCTTACAAAGCACAGGACAGCCCTCACAACACAGAATATCCCAAAATATCACTTGTGCCAAGGTTGAGAATCTTGATCTAAGGTTATCATGTAATCAAAGTCATGATTAATAAAAATGAAGCAAAAATTTGTTTTCTTAGTTTACAATTCAGAATGTTATAGATCCTAGGTATGCATATAATTCTGCAAATTCTTACACTATGCAGGCTAATATGACTTATACTCGCCACAGCACATTTATTCATCATTTATCATTATTTCTCTAGCAGAATTATCCTCAAGTCCAAGCTGACATTTTGGGCCCATTTTTATTTCTACATTTCCATGAAATTTTCATTAGTTTAAAATTACCTTTGTCATAGAATGTTTCTGAGTTTTTACTAATTAAATGAGATAGAATGTAGAATCTGGCATATGGTAAACACTTAATTACTTTAAGTGCTCTTCTCTATTGCCCTCTTTTTCATGCCTTTTCTTACGTGACCTCCTTGTTTACTTTACTTACGTACTGGTGAACATTTAACTGTATACAGTATTGACATTTTTATTCAGTTATTTGACTTTCTTGAGGACATGCCTCATTCCATGAGAATGCATTTTTTTTGCATTACATACTTTTTTCCCTACCATCCAGCATTGTTAGCACTAAGTAGTGCTTGATTGTATGAATGAAAGAAGGAATATCCAAAGAATGCATGACCAATGTTTTCATATGTATAGTACCCAACTAGTAATAAAATATTAGTTCATGATTTTCTCTTTATTGTATTGTGTATTCTTTTTAACATTCTAAAAGATTTACAAACTTGCAGGGTTTTTTTAGATAATGTTTTTGTTTAGTATTATTTAGATGATAATAGTGTGCTTCAGGTGAATACAAAGACATATATATTTAAAAATGTACAAAACCAATGCTTGCAATGTTTGTTTTTCCATTACCTATATCACATTTTTAAAGACAGTCTTAGTCAATTATAAAAAAAAAATTTCTAGTTATGTCTCTGCACCTTACTAAAACAATGTGATTTGATAGCTATACCTTTACTTTGGTAATATGACTGTTGAGTACAAGGAAAGAGCAAGAATTTTGAATGCAAACATAAGTGAGAAAAAAACATGTATTGATAATTTAAGAAATTTTAAAGTGTGTCTTCTTTGGTCCTTACAGAAAGTGTGGACTATGGGCCAGTGTTTGTACAAGAACCAGATGATATAATTTTCCCGACTGATTCTGATGAAAAGAAAGTAGCACTGAATTGTGAAGTTCGTGGCAACCCAGTTCCCAATTACAGGTAGACATTCTATTAATTATTTTTCTTAAGTCTTAAAAATTCCCTTTAATAAAATTCTGACACTCCCAGAGAGTATTATGTCTCAAATCATTTTTACATATTTATCTTCTGATTTTTCCTAAGATGGCTTCGAAATGGAACAGAAATAGATTTGGAAAGTGATTATCGCTACAGTTTGATAGACGGGACCTTCATTATAAGCAATCCAAGTGAAGCAAAGGATTCTGGTCATTATCAGTGTTTAGCAGCCAACACTTTTGGAAGTATTCTTAGTAGAGAAGCCATACTTCAGTTTGCCTGTGAGTAAAGTTTATGCTTTTTCCATATATATGTATGCAGTATATATATATATATATATATATATATATATATATATATATATATATATATATATATATATATATATATAATTTTAAAGTTGTTAAGGCAAAAGCTTAAAACTTCGAAATGTAAAATAGTGGAAAACCTTGGTAAAGATTAGAACTATGCAAACAATGCATTTCTTCCTGAGATATTCTGAAATTTCCTGAAATGTTTGCCTTCTTCAAATAAACCACATACTAATCTGGGAGGTGAAAAATCCTATTCATGAAAGCAGATAAAGTTTAGAATTCAAATATCTTTTGAAATCTAGGAAAAAATAGATTCCTAATTCTGTCTGCTTTTTAAAATATCTACATATTATCTGCTTTTATCCTTTTACTGTCTATTATAGTCTATTTGCTATAGATTCTTCTGGAAATAAGATAGCATATTCTAAAAATTCTGCTAATGGTCAATTAACCAAAAAAAGTCCTCTGAAATGCTAATATTTCAGAGATTCTGACTATACCTTCCTCCCAGTTTGACCTAACTTTTTTATTAGAAAAATGAGACCCCACATAATCATGTATACTAACGAGAATATATACATTTTCTAAAATAGATCATATGTCTAATTAATTAAATGTATTGATTTCTTAAAATTCTTGAAATTATTTCACTTGTAATGAGGGCTTACACCAAACTAAGGATAGGCTACGTGGTGAAAAAAACTTTATATTTTTCCTTAGTAAGTAATTCTACTTGAATTTAAAAACTTGAGGATTACAAATTCTAACATATAAATAGGAGGGGCAAGAATCTTTGTGTTAATAATTCATATGTAACTATTTGCTACATAATTTATCACAAAGTGTTTTTTAAGTTAAAAATTACACCCTGAAGAATGGAACAATTGATTTTTTTCTATATAATCATCCTCACGTTATTATTTCTGATTAAGCAGAATCCAGACACCCTTTAAAAGAGTATGAAGGAGAAAAGGAAAGAATAAAAAAAAATGATAATGGATTGGTTTGGAGAACATTGATTTAGGTCCTAGAAAAATCTAAATGTTATCTTTTAAATTATATTTGGCTAAGAAGTTCATACAGGTACTTTACAGATACCAGATATACCAAGATCGTAGCCTACTTTTCATTTTAGAAAATATTGTGTGGTGCATCACAGAACCTAAAACTTTTCATTATGCACATTAAAAAGGAACTTAATAAACAATATGAATAACCTTCCATATCACTCCTCTGTTAAATAGAGCAGTCTTTTCAAGACGAATACAGGAAATCCAGAGATCATGATGTACAAATATTAGTGGCTTATACCTTTCTCTTTGGACTATACAATCTGACATACGCACACCGATTCACAATAGCCTGTGCGAGTATATCAATTGTTTCTTTCCCTCAAATCCACAGTGGCAGCAAAATAGGTGAAATTTTCTGCATCCTACAGAGCATAAATCTATTTGCTAGAAGATTGTAGGTGTTCTTATGACCATGCCTTACTAGGATTCCTGAAAAGACTAGTAGCCACTGTTATCAAATACTCACTCCCACCTACAGTGAGCAAACTGGCAACAACATTTACAGTTCAATGACGGCAAGGGAAGCTTCCTCCCTCTGTCTGTCTATCTGTCTATCATCTATCTATCTATCTATCTATCTATCTATCTATCTATCTATCTATCTATCTATCATCTATTATCTATCTATCATCCATCATCTCTCTTACCTATTCAGCATCAAGCTGTTCTGAGCTTGAGTTAACAGCAATAGTTGCTTTATTTTTAACTTAAACATATGAGTAGACATACATATGCATTCATTGGTAGCATTTATGTCCCTGCCCATACCTACTCCCACCACACCTGACTCAACATTGTGTTCCGGAAGCCATACATATGCATAAGGGCCCCTCGGTGCCGGTTGAAGGAGTCAGTCATTTACAAAAGGAAGGCCGCTTCTGCCTCAAAATTATTCCCCCACTAGATATCATTATGTTTATATTGATGACATAAAAAAAAGTTCTTTAGGTTTAGTTTTATCTTTTTTCCAGGTGATCTTTGGGGAAAAAAGGCAAATATATGTGGTAGAGAGAAAGGGTAAAGAGTTGATCAACTTGCTTTCTAGTTACTTGGGTATGAGCATGGTTGCTATAGGATTCTAGGAGTCAAGGTAGTTTTGTGATTAGGGAAGAAAACGGGGTAAAAAGTTGGTGAGAGAAAAAAGAAAAGGGTTTCTCAAAAGAAGTGAAAGGATGCAAAGGTAAAGTAAGACAAAAACCTTTGTGGCAGCTTTCCTTTACGTCATGATTTTCTGTATCCAGCCTCATAGATAGACAATGAACTCCCTATTTATTGCTAGCAGAATGTTTAAAATCTAAAGGGTTTTTGTGAGTGGAAGAACCATCATTACTTGACACAATTTAAAGCTGAAATTATTAATCCTTTTTACCCATCAACCACTATTTATGTAAAAATTTAAATATTCATTATACAACTAATATTTCAAAACTAATGTATTTAGCAAATTTAGACAAATATTAAAAACTACTTAATCAAATCAACTATTCAAACCTAATACATGAGTCTATTAAAGGTTTTAAATGTCATAAAATTAGACTGCAAATTATCAAGATGATTACAAAAACTTTTTATTAATACTTATAACTGTCTTGTGCATATTTTTGAGTTACACTTTATGCTTAACTCAGTTCATAATAATTTTATTATGTAAATATTTTTACCTTTTATACATTAATTTTATACATATATACAAAAACTATCAGATATTTTTTCTACAGTATTTAATAGTAGTATGATCTAAAAGAAAATGGAAAAGAGGATCATATTACCTAATTCAGCATCAGTTTCTGAGTTACCAACCAGTTGAATTTTACTGGCTTCTTTCAAAAGTGAGACCTGTTTAACAGACTTGACATTTTTTATAATTTAAACATTATTTTTACTTTATTAATGGCACTTAAATTTATAGCTTTTGCACAGGCTTTCACATTTTGGAATATGACATTTGCTTAAAATGATGTGATTCTAAGACCCACTGACAGTGTTAAATAAACATCAGATGATTCTCCTCTAATTATAGAAAAAAAGGAATAATCTATATTATAAACAGATACATATTTAATTGAAGAATCGAGATATCCACATACTGAAAATCTCATTTATTAAAGATAATAAAATTTAAACATATCCTAGTAGAGTCTTCTTTTGCATGAAAATTACATACATAGTATTATGCATACACATCATATTAAACTCTGATTTTGAGTAACATTACACTTGCATACATTTTTGCAAATTCAACTTATTCATATACATATGCAAATTGTCACAGTTCAGTTATTGAGATTCCCTTAATGCTAGCTTCTTTGTCCTCTTGTTAATCAGAAATACATTTTAAAATATTCTATCTTTCCTCTAATAACATCTTGATCCCCTGCCAGACTCCCAATTCAAGCATAGATTCAGCTACTTTTCATTGACTATGTTATAGAGACTAAAATTTAGGTGCTAGTGGTGCATATAAGATTGTTCCAAATAAGTTCTTGTGGAGGGTAGGATAACATTATTACTAAAATAGTTTAGTAAAAAGAGATTTTTGAAAACAATTTTTTAAGGTCTTGAGTTTACATTCGTAGCTTATATTTATTGAATATTTCTGTGGCAGACAATGCTCTAAGTGTTTTGAAATACATTAACTCCCAACACTCCTGGGGGACTGGGTAAAAAAGGTGAAAGGATTAAGAAATACAAATTGGTAGTTGCAAAATAGCCACAGGGATGTAAAGTACAGCATAGGGAATATAGTCAATAATTCTGTAATAACTATGTATAGTGCCAGGTGGGCACTAGACTAATTGGGGGGATCACTGCATAAATTATATAAATGTCTAACCACTATGTTGTTTTGTATACCTGAAACTAATAAAAAATAGTCATGGGATGTAAAGTACAGCATAGGGAATATAGTCAATAATATGGTAATAACTATGCATAGTACAAGGTGGGTACTATAGTAGTCAGGGGGATCACTGTATAAATCATATAAATGTCTAACCATTATGCTGTACACATGAAGCTAATATAAAATTTTATTGAATATCAACTATAATTGAAAAATTTAAAAAAAAAGAAAAAAGACATTAACTTTTCATCTTCATGACCAACATGAGTTGTTATATTGTAATATGTAAATCCGTTTTACAGATGATACCTCTTATTTAACTTTAGTGGTGCTCAATCTTTTCCTATTCTAATATAAATATGTATTATATTCACTTTATGACATATTCAATTTAGTTTTAAGTTTTTCTCTTAAACTATATTATAACCTTTAAAAAAACCATGTATGTTTTCATCATTTTATAATCAGTTCATTAATACCTATATGATATAACAAAAATAAATACTAGTAACAAATATAAATATGTTTATATATACTTTTATATAAATATAAGTAAGATATAAGTAAGTATCATTCTGCCTTTCTTCTCATCATTCATATTTAGTTAATAAACCACTTGTTTAATTTTCCTTTTGGCAGTTTAAGACTTTGAGGAACATTGAGTCTCTTTACAGATTTGGAATTTGGGAATTTATAGTAACTTTGCTATGTAGTTATTTTTTCTTATTATCATATTTTCCCTTTTAATAACTCTTTTTTTCCTATATTTAAAAAAAATAATTGGATGATCTAACATCAGGATCTGGAAAGATAAATGTTCTAAATGAATTTGAAACACGACAGAGATTCCTCTGGCTATTATGAAAAAACTGATAATATTGTCAGAGGTCCTGGCCTTTGAAGAGAATGGTGATAAGGAAATGAATGTTGGCAGCATTACCTGGTGATTTAACAATAATAAATGGTAAATCTAGTGTGTGGAAAAATTAAATAAATGCAAAAAAAATGATTTTCTTTTAAAGCTTTGTTCCTATTGACTCAATATATCAACAGATGCAAAATAGCAAAAAATATATATATATATGTATATATATATATGTGTGTGTATATATATATATATATATATATATATTTAGTGTTAAGTAATAATAAGTATTTATTTACTAACATGTTTTATCTTAACCTCATTCCAAAGGTGATTTATATGACTTGCTATATAAAATTATGCACCCCAAAAGATAAGTATGTAAATCAGTAAGTACAGCACGAAGAAAAAATACATTTCATAATAAGAGGTTAAGATAGTGTATGCCATGTCTCAAATTATTGTGGTCAAGACACAAATATTTCCTTAGGATTCCCAGTGGTGAGAGCAAATTGATAGACAAACGTTTAAAGGACTCTGATTTTCTCCAAGTTTCTTAGGAGAAGAAAATCTTTTCTTGACATTTAATGCTCATAGAAATTTCTCATTTGAGACTTTTTATAGAGATCATAACAACATCCCTATATCACTTAAATAGAAAGTTTAATTAGCCTGACATAAAACCAAGCCAATTCTTAAAATGTAACTAGAATTTAATCATGAAGCTATTCAGTTCATTTATAAATCATTTTTTTAAGTTTTGATTTAAGCAGGTAATGAATTTGAGCAGCTTCTGCATACTTGCTAATCTTCTCCTTGTAACCTACCTCTCACGTGTCTAAATGTCTATTTATGAGGATCTTTCATTTTAAGTTCTCCTTAAATTAATATTTATAAACATGGCACAGCATAAAATTAATAATGTACTTTAGCATTAATAAATATATACTTTATAAGATAGTAAAAATTAATGAGGTGGAAAAGTCACGTCTGTGAACTGTTTTTAAGTTTAGAAAAAGACAAACACAAAGTTGATGTATTATTGCTAGTGATAGTTGTTATTAGTTATCAATAAGATTATTTTTGACAAAGTATATTTTATTCCTGTAGCTTATTTTCACCATGAGGATAATTTCCTCACCTAGTATAATTATTTCTCTTCAGTGACAAGCAAGTATACACTATATAAACCTTTTCACTAGATTAGCTTATCACCATGCTGATGAGAATTTGGAACTGATAATGTGACACTACACACTTCTCAAATATCCTTCAGAAATTCAAAGTTAGAATTTTTAAAAATAATTCATACCAGCAAGTCAAATGTAAAATAAATCAAGAATAAAATCTCCTTATTTTGTGTCTTGCTTTAAAAAATATCTTTATATAACATCCCTGGTAAACTGATAGTTCATATATAAATTCAAACATATTGCATTTCAGGGCATTTAAGTGATTTAGTTCCAAAATATTTCATTAATTTTCTTGAAGCAGTTGATTAAAATAACCCCCTTAACTCTTTGAGAGATTATATGATTTTTATAGACTTTGTATTTAAGCCCTTTAATTTAACCTTTCATTTTCATACAAGACTCAAACATTACTTCTCTAGCTTTTTCATAGCTTTTTCTCCTAAAGTAAAATCGGCCTTAAACTTTAAAAGCACATCTTACTTGTGTTTAAAATCCAATGCAATTATTTGAATAATTGCTAACTCTACAGTATAGCCAAAGCTTTACTTTATTAGTCTGTGAGGCTTTATCCATAATAAATTTATTAAATCATTTGAATAGTCACGTGAATGAGTCAAATTGGCATAGAGGATTTTATTATTTGTAAAAATATTCAATTTTATTACAAAATTGATGTAATATTGTTTTTGTAAACAAAACAACTCATAAAATTATTGCTCAGAGTATATGGTTTAAATCTTCCTTTAAAAAGATGATTATTCTGATCACAATAGATATAGAAGTGTATGACTCCTTGACAAATGACAGTATGGATTCATTGAGAGCACAAATACATTTTTAAATTAAAAATACATAATTTTGTGCTTTAAAGAACAGCTATGATAAGTGAATCAAAGTCAAAATCTGTGGCAGATTGTTCTCAAATCCTTAATTCTGTGACATAACATAAATTTGCAAGTATTTTATTTATTAAAGTTCATCTGAGCATATACTTTCATTATGTATTGAAATCATGAATAACTCTGTCTTATGTAACAGATGACTTCCAGCAAAGTGGCACCACTAGCCTGTCTTGACCCATTTGATCTCAGTGCTCTTCTTATTTTTAGAAATGCAGAAAAGCAGTTCTTCACTCACCTTGTGTGGAGCAACATGGAATGACCAATATCAGGGAGTGTATAAATCTTCTCACTCTTATCGCTCATGTCCATTTACCTAATTCATTGCTCTCTAGTCCTTAGCAGAGTGTCTTTAGAGACCATTCCCAAGCTCAAAAAATTCCAAGACGTAAAAGTACAATGGAGTTTTAAATCTTACTAATTAGTGCCAGGCTTACTTGATAAAATAGTAACTTCATCTCAGGACAGTTTATGATCCAGCTGAATATAAAGACAGTAATATAAAACTAAAAAGTATAAACAAAGGGGCAGGCATGAAATATGAGTTATTTCTAAAATTATTCATAAAAACCCTATTTTTGAGGGACAAGTCAGAGTGGGACATGAATTAGCCAGCCTGGCATTCTTGTGGCTCGATTGAATTTCCACACTAAGTGCTAAACATTGCTACTCTTCATGTATATTTCCTATCTATACTTTACATCCCCATGACTATTTTATAACTACCAATTTGTATTTTTGTTTTTTTAAGATTTTATTATGGGATCGGGGAAGGGGAACAGACAAGCTGCTGTTCTTTTGTTCTTCAGTCTAGTTGTGGAGGACAGTGCTTCACTGGCCCATGTTGGCATTATGATCATTGCGCTCTTCCTGGGTGAGGCAGTAGGTAGCCGGCCATTGGATGGCCGCTCACGGCAGCTCACTCTGGCTGCTGACCACTCATGGTAGCTTATGACAGCCCCACTGCAGCAGGGGCTGCAGCCTACGCCATCGCCGGCGATTCACGGCAGCCCAGATCCAGGTTGAGCTGTTGTTCACAATCTTAGCTGCAGAGAACGCAGCATGACTGGCCCATGTGGGAACCGAACTGGCGGCCCTGCTGCTCAGAGATCGCGCTCCCAAGCCAACTCTAAACCAACTGAGCCACTTCGCCAACCCCCAATTTGTGTTTCTTAACCCCTTCACCTTTTCACCTTGCCCCCAACACCCTCCCATCTATCACCCTGATAGATCTAATACCCATCTGACACCACATATAGTTATTATAATATTATTAACAATATTCCTTATGCTGTACTTTACATCCCCATGACTACTGTGTAACAACCAATTTACACTTTTTAATCCCTTTTCCTTATTCACCCTTCCTTAAAACCCCTTTCCACCTGGCAACCATCAAATGTTCTCTGTATCAATGAGTTTGTTTCTGTTTTGTTTGTTTATTTTGTTTTTTGGAGACCACTTAAAAGTGAAATCACATGATATTTGTCTCTATCTCTATATCATCTATATCTATATCTATATGTATGTATATCTATGTATATGTATACATATATGAGGTCTGACAATATCACGAACTTGTTGCAATAATGTTGCTAACCTTTTTTGGTATCAGAGGGATTATTTGTTTTGAATTTTTACCAACTAGATAAATAGTTAACCAAGTTTACTATTTGGAGGTGCTGAAAAGGCTATGCAAAAAAGACAAAAATGACCTGAACTTTTCGCCAACAATTCATGGCTTTTGCATCCCGACAATGCACCAGCTCACAAGGCACTGTCTGTGAGACAGTTTTTAGCCAGTAAACAAATCACTGTATTGGAACGCCCTCACCCTCCTCCCCTACACCTGATCTGGCCCCGAATGGCTTCTTTCTTTACCCAAAGATAAAGGAAATATTGAAAAGAAGACATTTTGATGATATTCAGGGCATCAAGGGTAATACAATGACAGCTCTGATGGCCATTCCAGAAAAAGAGTTCCAAAATTGCTTTGAAGGGTGGACTAGGTGCTGGTGTGAGGGCATAGCTTCCCAAGGGGAGTACTTTGAAGGTGACCTTAGTGATATTCAGCAATGAGGTATGTAGCACTTTTTCTAGGATGAGTTTGCGAACTTAATTGTCTGACCTTCATGTATATGCTTTTATGTCCATAGATTTTAAAACAATAACATAAAAATAAACAGGAATAGTTACTGAGCATTTAAAAGCCATATAAACTGTTCAACACATTTAATGCGTCATCACCCTGTTTAATCCTCACGTCAACTTTATGAAGAGATTTCTATTATTGACTTAATTTATAAATGGAAACAAAGAACTGAAGCTCAGAAATGTAAAATATTTTCCCAAAGTCAAACAGCCAGTAAATAATAAAACAGCAGCTACAACTCAGATCTAACTTCAAATTTCATATTTATAACCTGCCTTTTTCTACCCTATACTGTACTTTACCATGCATTGCAATGTTTGTTTACCATATCTGTAGTTATTTTATTCATAGCACATTTACTCAATCTCCACTCTCTCTTAGGCATTGTTCCAGATGTTAGGGAGCTATAATGAACACTGTATATTGCTAAACCTTAAGGTTAGCAAAATCAGTACAAACCCTTCTATTCCATATCTATTTCTTTAGTTCATACACTCAATATCTCCCCTTGAACTACCAGAAAAATTGCCTTCCTGGAAATCCTGCCCACTTTTTCTACCCCTTAAGATCTCTTTTCTTCATCCTACCCCAACTCTACTAAAACACCTTTGTACTGTTTTCTGAAATAATCTGTGTGAAGCAAATGCCACCCACATTGCCCCTGCATAAACCCCTGATGGCTTATCATAACTGCACAGAAGTTTTTAATTTACCCTATAAATATACAGAGGGCAGAGGTAAGCATAGGTTGCTCTTGGAATATGTATCCAAGAGAACTCTGTAGGGAAAGTCAAGTTAGAAAATCATTTTAATAATCTAGGTAAAAATGTCTTGAAGTCCCTGATGTATTAGATATAATAGAATAGACATCTGTGCAAGACTCAAAAATAAATGAGAATTTGCAAATAATTGAATGGATGAGGGTAGAAGTGTTAAAAACATGGAGTTAGAATAACATCAAGATTGCGAGCTTTGATCAATTAAATTGAACAATTCATAATGTTGTTACATAATAAAGTCGCCAAGAGAAGAAAAGCAAGATTCTGGAAGAATAAAATAATTTCAGCTTGAAGGTTTTATTCTGTCTTTCAGGAAAAAAACACCCAACATTTAAAAATATTGGTTGGTGCTCAGGAAAAGCAGGTGGAAACTGTCCATAGAGCACATTGAGAAACTCAGTGAAACCATAAGGATATTTTTCGTGAAGAGAAATTATACTAGAAAGAAAAAAAAAAGACTGAGGACTAACCTTTAGGAATATACACACTTCTCTGACAGAAAGATAGTAAAAGGTAGAAAGCAAGGTGTGAGTGAAGGGCACAAGAGAAGAATGATCTGAGACAAGCAGGACAGGTCCAGTAAAATAGAGTGAAATACAAATGGCATTCGGAGTTTTAAGGCTGGAACTGTCACTTACATGAAATGCTACAAATAACACTCAGAAAAACCTTTGGATTTTGAGACTTTCAAAAACCAATTTCAGTAATGATAGAGACAGAAATCAGTATTCAAGGCATTTAAGTATGATATTATAGTGGATATTGATTTTGTTCATAACAGAATGAGGATGTATAACAGAGTTTTGTTGACATTTCATATATATATATATATATGTTTGAGTTTTATATATATATATATATATATATATTTGAGTTTTAATGGGAAAGGGAGTCTGTTGTAGTGTGAGTTTAGACCAATAAATCTAATGCCTGCAAACAAAATTCATTATCTGGCATCTCTGGAGAGGTAAGAGCCCCCTTAGGAGAGCTGGGTTGAGAAAGAAGCCCATTGTCCCAGTCTACCCCCATAAATCAGTGTCATCAGCTCTAGGACTGCTGGGGCTTATATGGGGAACAGCCCTGGTGTGTGCAGTGCATCCCATAGTGGTTTGCACCAGGCCCCGCAGGACTGTGAACAGTCCCTGGATTTGGTAGTAGAAAGGAGTCAAGGTAGAGGAAGATGCTGAAAATACAAAATATAGAAAGTCTACTTAGTGAAATGAATTTCTCCTTTCCAAATATGGTATAGGTATCCTCTAGACTTTAACCTTCTTCCAGGAAAATATTCTTCCATATAGAGGATAGTCATTGTTATAAAATTTATATTGAACTAGAAAAATATTTAGAGTTTATACTCTCACATTTTGACCTATAAACTTAAACTAAGTAAAAGATGCTAAAACCAGCCTGGGAGCTATAACATTCTATAAATATTTTCCCAATCCTTTTACCACTAATTCTCATTTCATATCCTCTAGAAGTTTTTTTCAATTATTTCATCAGAGGTCTACCACTTTCCTATTGTCATAACTTTGTAACACCCAGTGGAAGAATCACATGATGGTTAGGTTTAACTGATATTTATCCTTTCCAAAGAAATGTAAAGAAAAACTAAGAGGATAACCCCTAATCAAGAACAATTAATTAGCTGTGGTTTGCTTAGAAGGGTTTTAGAAACTGTGAATTAATGATCCCAAACTTTATGTGAGCATTCTGTAGTGTTTTTGTTTTCTTTTGTTTGTTTTTGTTTTTGTTTTGACTCAAATTTAGTACTTTGGGCAAATGAGACCTCATGCGGCTTCCATTTTGAATCCTAACAAGTCTACTTGTGTATCTGAAGCAGGAGTGTTTTGTTTTGTTTTGTTTTTGTTGTTGTTTTAAGGCCTTTTCTACTCATTATATTGGAGCCTTGTTCAAACTGTAAATGATGCTTTATGAGTCTGTATAGGAGGCTCAGATTAAAACACCCTAATTATCTTTCACAGCTATTTTTAGGATATTTTCAGACATTGGTCATTTAACCTAGTCTATAAATTGTATAAGATTATATCCTCTGAGGTATATTTATGGTGCTAGTCTCTTAAGTTTAGGCCAAGATGGGACCAGGATTACTTCTCTTGCAGGCTTATGTACTGTCCATTCTGTGCGATGTAAGGGACAAGTATGGAGTTTGTTGGGGCATGATAACCATTTCATAAGCCATTAAACCTGTCTCTATGGACATGTATGTATTTATCTATTTCCTTTTTCTTTTAAATGATATTTTAAATTTTATTTATTTTTCAAAATTAAGGTACAATGGACATATAATGTTAGTTTTAAGTGTACAACATAATGATTCAAAATTTGTATACATTGCTAAATGATCACTACACATCTCATTAACTTCTATCATCTTACAGTTACAGAAAAAATATTTTTTTTATTATAAGAACTTTTAAGGTCTACTCTCTTAGCAACTTTCAAATATGCAATACAGTATTATTAACTATAGTCACCAATCTGTACATTGCATCCCCATGACTTATTTGTTTTAGAACTGAATGTTTGTACCTTTTGACACCATTTACTCATTTCTCTCTTTCCACCTCCCACCTCTGGCAACCCCCAATCTGTTCTCTTGTTCTCTGTATTTATGAGCTTTTTTAAATCTTTCATTGTTGTTGTTTTAGATTCCATATATAAGTGAGATCTTCTTTTATTTATCTCTCTATGTCTGGCTTAGTTCACTTAGCATAATGCCTTTGAGGTCCACACATGTTCTCACAAATGGCAAGATTTCATTCCTTTTTATGGCTGAATAATATTCCAGTGTGCGTGCGTGTGTGTGAGAGTGTGTGTGTGTGTGTGAACATTTTCTTTATCGATGCATCGTCAGTGGACACTTAGGTTGTTTCTCTATCTTAGCTATTGTTAAGTAATGCTGCAACAAACATTGGGATGCTTACATCTTTTTGAGTTAGTGTTTTTGTTTTCTTCAGGTAAATACGCAGAGTGGAAATGCTAGATCATATGGTAGTTATATTTTTGATGTTTTGAGGAACCTCCATACTGTTTTCCACAGTGACTGCACCAATTTTCATTCCCACCAAAGTGCACAAGGGTCCCTTTTCTCCCCATCCTCGCTACCATTGGTTATTTCCAACATTTTTTATATTAGCCATTCTAACAGGTGTGAAATGATATCTCATTGTGGTTTTGATTTGCATTTTTCTGATGATTAATGATGTTGAGCATCTTTTCGTGTAGATGTTGGTCATGTCTTCTTTGGGAAAATGTTTACTGAGATCTGCCCATTTTTAATCAGATTGTTTGCTTGCTATTTAATTGTGTGAGTTCTTAATATTTTGGATATTAACCCCTTATCAGATACATGATTTGCAAATATTTTATCTCATTCAGTAGTTTACTTTTTCATTTTGTTGATGGTTTCCTTTGTTGTACAAAAACTTTTCATTTTGATGTAGTCCCTGTGTTTATTTTTTATTTTGGTGTCAGATTCTGACATTTATTGCCAGCACCTACGTCAAGAAGCTTACCATCTATGGTTTCTTTCAGGAGTTTTATGGTTTCAGGTTTTACATTCAAGTCTTTAATTCATTTTTAGTTTATTTTTGTATCTGATATAATAAAAGTGGTCTAATTTCACTTTTTTTGCATATATCTGTCCAGTTTTCTCAATACCATTTATTGAAGAGACTGTCCTTTCCTCATTGTATATTCTTGGCTCATTTGTCCTAAGTTAATTGACCATATGTGTGTGGGTTTATTTCTGAGCTCTCTATTCTGTTTCATTGATCTATGTGTCTGCTTTTATGTATTTAGATAATGAGTTACTATTCTTTATCTTCTTCATTTTTCTTCCTATCCAAGGAACACTGCTCTGATCAGCCTGTCCTTAAAAAATTTAACATCTTCTGATCCATTCCAGAATACAGTGCAAATTCCTACAAATGGCCTCAAGCACATTTATTATTTAGACTCTGCCTACATTTACAGCTTTCTCTCTAATACTCAGGCTTTACTAAACTATATACAGTTCTTAAAACATTTTATTCTTGTTTATGATATCATATCTTTACTTGTGATATTCTCCCTGCCTGCTGTGCTGCTGTTCAACAACCAACTCCTCTCTTCCCCTCTCTCTCTCTTTCTCATATGTTCCTTAGTATATTTGTTTCTTGTTATATCACACTGCAACTATTTATGAAAATCATCTTTGGTTCCCAATAGCCATTCCAAGCTTGTGCACACCCATGACTCTACAAGACTGAATTCACTGAGGGAAGATTTCATACCTCATTCATTGTTTTAGATTAATATGCAACTACTAACATTCAAGTCCATAGTCAACACTCAGAGAATGTTTGCAGAATGAGTAGGTGAATAAATGAATACCCTCCAGTACCACAGTGGCCACTACCCTTAAAAGGAATTCTCTTCTGAGACCTGTGAGAACAATGATTTCTTAGCAGGTACATATACATTTGTCTCTAACAATTGCAATCAAGAATCAAAATAAATAAGATAATTTATTCAGAAACATTTCATGAATTATAAAGATCCACATAGATAGTAGTAAATGAGAATATTACTACATTTAAAATGGATAATACATATATGGATATTAATAGATAGAATTAATATTAATATCAAAACAAGCGTTGATGTTCATCTGTAAGTTAGTAATAATGTTTTATATATTATTTTATATACTACTGGTAATATAATATATATTTTATTAATATAATATAATAGATGTCTGAGGAAAACTAAGGTGTCTCAGAGAAATATGGAAAAGTTACTTTTTAAAAAACTTTTGTATGTCCCTGACAGCAGACAGAATAAAGCTCTCTGACTTCTCTTTCTAAACATGATCCTAGGATTCTAGCAACATTTCTCTATTGATCCTGGTAGCAATGAAAGTTTCCTATTCATTCCATAGCCTCAATGGGTTGTAGACATAGAATCAGGAAATAGTGATAGAAGTTGTCAAACTAAGGAATAGTCCTTGCTCTTCAGTTCTTTGAGAACACATGTGCAAATGTTATTCTACTTCAGTTGTCTACACTTAAGGCATCTACTCAATTCCACTGCTATAACTTGTGTCAAAAGATACAGAAATAATGGTTTACTTTTTCAGTCAGTTTTTTAAAAAATCTTGGTTTTCAGCCCACCATAAGAAAAAAAAATTTATTTACTTCTTAACTCTTAATAGGTAGATAAATTTAGAGAATTTCCTTCTTAACTAGTTCACAGGAAATTAAATAATGTTTTAAAAGGATCACATCTATCTCAACATAATAACCAAAAATATGTGTATAAATTGTGAGTAAAGAACATCAAATCAGGTCATTAATATCAATTTTGTTTTTATAAACATAGTAAATCATCCACCAAAGAACTCACAACTGTAACATATTTATTTAAATGATAATTCATGGAATTTTATAAACAGTCATTAAATTCACAAAAAAAAATATATATAAATAAATGCTGACGTGGAACTAGCATTTTTATTAAACAAAATTTCTGAGTCCCTGTGCATCAATACATAAACAGATTTAGACAGCTTGACTTACAATTATTATATTTTTAAAATTCTATTATAAGAATATAAGAACTGAAAAAGTTATCAATATTTCAGTAGTTTTGATATTTTTTAAAACACTCTTGATAGATAAATAGAATTATATCTTCCTGTAGAGAACATTGTGTGGCAGTGTTTTTACTCTTTTAATATTGTGATATTTTATATTTTGGAGATATTTTCCAAAGTTATTTCTTAAAATGTTCTGTAAATATTTTTGATCTTAGTTAATTCACCCACCTTTAGAGATTAAAAAAAAGTCAAGGCTGTCATTGTTCACCAAATAAACACTATAATGAAAATAACTGTATTAACCAATTTGAATAACTTATTTTAAATGTTAGACATTTATATAGTATTTATGCTCACTGACATAAACATTAATAGTATTTAATGTCAATGCTAATAATAATTGCTAAGATGTAAGTGATTATTATATGCCAGATACTGGAGTAAGCTTTTTGCATATACGTACTCTCATATTCAGTCACAAACAAAAATCCCATACATTAGACATTATCCACATTTAAACATATTGGAAATAAGGAAACTGAAGGAGATAACTCACTTGCTTAGGTGACATAGTTAGAGATGAAACTAAAATTCAAGTCTTGTTTTATCTGACTATAGATCCAGATCTGAATAAAATAAAAGGAGTAATATTCCCCTAGTCTTTGTGGAATTTTTGCATGTACTCTAATAGCTCATTAAATCACTTTAACAATCCTGGGGTTATGGTGAGTGGTCTCTCCACCTCTAATTTTGTGATCAGAAAATTGAAATGATAGAAGCCATATATCTTACTTATGGCCACACAGCCCAGATTAAAGATGTGAGCTTTCTGTGCTACATCTGTTGTACTTACACACAATTATATCATTTTTGCTTTTAACTTATACTTCAGTGTATTCACACAAGACTACTCTTTGATTTGCTTTATCCCAGGGCTTAATATATTCACACTGATTATGCCAAAGTGATGCCATGCCGAGAACATGCCTGCCAACTGCTTTCACTCTAATGGTATTTTTTCTAATAAATCAAGTGTTGTATAGTCTCATGTTATGTTGAGGCCTTCATAATGGTTTTTATTAATGTGCTGGTGAAACTCAAAACAACCCTAATTATCAGAAAGGTAAAAAACAGAACTCATGTAATTTGATTATCAATGTCATCAGGTCACACTTGATTCAGAAGATACATGGAGAATACATGGAGACTGTGGAGGTTTCAGTAATGTGGCACCAGGGTTAATCTTCCAAAATAAGCTCTGTTCAGCCTATTACAATTGTACTCACCTTAGAAGAAGGCCTAGCCTTAGAAATTAGGGATATCTAGATATCTAACTTTAGTTCAAACTATTTTCCATAATACAACCTAAAGTTTAAAGCTACTGTTATTATTTGTAACTAAACTAAAATCACTTAACTAGGTAGTAGTACTAATAAGTATTTTTCTTCTACCACCTCTTATTTAAAATTACTAACCATTGTCACCCAAATAAACTTAATTTTAAAAAGGTGTATTTTTCTACTTTCAAAATAAATGTTTTGGAAGCAGGCTTTAACTGCCTTCCAAATTTTGTGATTTTAGTTTTCATATTTTGGAAGCACTAATAATATAAAATTAAAATATTAGTCAAATTACATATAGTGTATTCTTTTCCTAATGTAATCTGGATGGCATCATAAATATGGATAAAGCTAAATTAATATTTTAATATAAAACATCAAAATTAACTATCATCTTAATTTTGTTTACCTTTACAACCATGGCATCTCTGCATCATTTTGAATAATGAGGTTTTCTTTGATATTGCCAAATACATTTCAGCATAACTAGCTAAGGATAAATAAAATATTTCATTGCATACATTTTTACATGATCTTGTTGAACCAGAAATACATGTTCATAACCAGGGTCCATAGAGCCTTCTCTACCACAAGATATCCTGCATCTTTGCTAATAACAGATGTTATTTTTTCCCCTGGCCTCTGCCATGGAGACACATTATCATCTCCCTATAAAACTATAAAACTGAATTGCTTTTCTTTATTCATAGATTATAACGACTTCATAGGTCTATCTCTATAATTTATTAATTATAAATTCTCAAAATTTATAACCTTGCACAAAGGGTAAAAAAGGAACAGAAAAGCTCATGTATGTTTCAATACAACGTTGTACTAAAATTTAACTTTCTTAATTATTTTTCTTTTAAAATAACATTTAAAAATGTTTCATTATTTAGTTTAGAAAATAATTACTGATTACTTATTAATCATATGTACCTTTTCAAATGCTAACTCACTAGTAAATGATAAGACAGGAGAAATACAAGGCCAACATAAGATATGTATTATTAGCTTTAAAAGGTTTAGAGAAAAACCGCTCACTGGACATTCAATTCTTACATAAATACCATAAGTCATTAGAGAAATTTTCACCTCTTAAGCCTTCATTTAATGAATGAGATATTTTTTTCTCAATGGCATAATAAAGGCATGTAACCTGGTGATTCAATTTACCTTAATGATGATAAATTCTAAATGTTGATGTGAGGATGTTACTGGGAATGACATTGTACCTCAGCTCTTTGTCTTCTTGAAAGAAAGAATTTAGTCAAGAGACAGAGTTTGTGCAGCGTAGGACAGCAAGAAGTTCATTAGTAAAGGTGAGTCCACTCCGAGAGAGGGAGCGGGCTGACCCAAGAGAGGGAAGAAGTCCCTCCCTCGATTGTGTGAGAGGTTTCATTTCAATGGGTAGAATTGTCTGCCCCTCTCTCCCTCTTCAATACCTCTCATTTTCCCAGCCAGCGTACCTCATGCTCCCTTCTTGCTCCCAAGGTTGTCTGAGCTCATTATAATGACCCTGAGAAGCAGAGTGTACATTCTGATAAGCAGGATGATTTCTCTCTCTCTAGCTTCTAACAACACATCCCTTTGATGTAGGGGCATGTGTGAGGCTGGAATCCTGCTGGGCTAGTAAGGCATGGTGCCCTGTGTGAGGACAGCTGCAAGAGGTCTTGGCCTAAGTAGGAGCTGCAGCGAGGGTCTTTCTAACTGGGGAGTAGGTCTCCCCTTCTCCTGCTCATTTCTATCTATCTACCTGCCCTATCAAGGATGTGTGTGTTTTCGTGTACTTGGTTAAGAAGTGGCTTTGCCTGCTCTTTTAGACTGAATACTCATCTAGAACATAAACTTGTACTACTTTATTATAAAATATTAATCCAAAAAATCAGGAATCAACATTAACATAAAAGAGAAAATTGAGAAAATATGTTATCTAGGGGCCCTTTGTTGTGTTTTAGATAATATATCTACCCTATTTATGACCTCTCTACTAGTGAGAGCTAAAGTAGAAAATAGGTTAGTTGCTTTTTAAAGTGGAACTTAATATAATAAGAGAGATGTGATAAAGCAGACATTTGCTCTCCTTAGAAAGACTAAATCAATAAGAGCAGTTATAGAGTGGGAGATAAAGAAACTGAGCAGTAGAATCATGGAAAAAATGAAGCAAAGATTTCAAGTACAAGGCGTTGCTAAGCATATCGAATTCTGTGAAATTATGTGCAGGTAATAAGGATAAAGAAGCTGCATTTGTCAATTAAGAGAACATTGCTAAATATCAGGACAGTACTTTCATTAGAGGAATGAGGTAGAAGTTAGTATATGGTATGTCAAGAAGCGAGCATATGGTAAGAAATTTGAAACACACATTTGCTTCTTTAAAAGTTAGGCAGAGGATGGATAGTGGAATTTACAATAATAAATTGAGAGGGTAGGAAGGTACACATAGTAAATCCAACATTCTACTGAAAAAATAATTTGAAATAGCTTTTACTCCAACTAAAATGCAGGGTGTTTTTCTGGTTTCATCTTCCTCTTCCTTTTACACCCAATTAATTTTTAACATCAAAATTTCTGACCATATCTAACTTTAAAAGTTATTCCTGAAGTAGGCTTTCAATGTTAGCATTATATAGAGGATAGGCCCTTGAATTATACTCCCATGTCAATGCCAAAAATTTTTTAAAAATCACCTTCATCCTATTTAGGCTTACTAAAAATTCCTGATCTGATTACCCAAATCATATCTTTGCAGAGACAGCCATAGTAGAAATGTTGGCTGTGACTTGATTTACCCACTCCCTGACAATGTCACTTACAGTCCTACCCTGATGTTTCCTTTGCTATGATGCTCAGGTATGTTGCTCCCTGGATCTGTATGTCACCTATATTTGTCTCATCAGTTTGAGAGAAATTACTTTTATATATTACATTATTTAAGGTCATTCCCCCGATACTCTATATCTTATTCAGTATCTGTTTTATTTGTTTTTGTCCCTATTACTATTTTTCACTATATATGTGTGTGTGTGTATATATTTGTATATGTATATATATGTATATATATATATATATATGTGTGTGTGTGTGTATATATATATATATGTATATATATGTATATGTATATATGTATATATATTCACAAGTTTGGAACAACTTTCTGTCTCTCTCTCTCTCTCTCTCTCT
>NW_017731812.1:403404-424300 GCF_001890085.2 Hipposideros armiger | reverse complement strand
CATTTTCAACCATGTTTTTATTCAGTATAAATTCATATACCTTAACTCATATCTTCATCTGACTTTATTTCTAATATCTAGCATCATATTGCTTGTTGAATATCTCCTTCATCACCACAATTCTAATTCATGCTCTTTTTAATAAAAATCTGCCAGGCTTCTGAATTTCTCTTTTGTACATTGTATCAATGATGCCAGGCTAGTAAACTTGGGATCATCTCTGAGTGCCCCTCCTTGTTATCTTTAATTAGTGCTCCATATTCAATCAATTTCCAAGTAATTGTCACACATCCATCCATTCCTTCCCAAAGTGCAACCACTCTAGTTGAAGTCTTTATTGTACCTTTTTCCTATACTATTTTGATAGCTTCCTGAATGGTTTTGTCATCTCCACCCTCTCAAACCACCTCTAGTGCCCCAATACTTCAATTATTATCAACTCTTGTCTGTTAAAAACCATTATGTTTCACTGAGTACTTATAAAAATTAAGGACTTCCACATCTGTACTCAACCAATCTTTCCAGACTACTTCTCCTCTATTTTTGATGCAGGGAATCTGTAACACCTCTTTTCCCGCCTATTTCATACACATATGCTGACCTGTAGTGCCTTCTTATTTCTATGGCTATTGACATCTCACTTCTCCTTCAAGTTATCAACAGCATGCTATGTTTTCCATAAAGCTTTTCTTGATTCTTCCTAGGATGCCATGACCTCTGTAATGATACGTTATTTGTACTCGGTTTATATGACTTGAAGTCTAAAAGTCTGAATTCAAATACAAGCTTCTATAAGAGAAAATTTGGAGCAAGTTAAAAATTTTCTCATCTGTAAAATAGGGATAATGTTAATACTGGTCTCACAAGAAATACATGGAAAAAGATATGTGAGTCTGTTTCATGATATCCATGAGGTCAGGGATCATTTTTTGCTCACTAACATGTCCCAAGTGTCTTAAGTAGTGCCTGGCACATAGAGTTAAATGAATATAATATGTAAAATATGATAATGTATTTTTAACTTAATGTTAATCTTCGGTATATTAGTTGTTTATATTCGTTTCCTTTGCTAAAGAAATAAATCCATTTATCTTTCTACTAGATATTTATTGAACACTGATGATGACATAGATACTATCCTGTTCCTGTTTTTGTGCCTTCTCTACTGGCCCCCAATTCTCTGCTATCCTCCCAGATTTTGGGGGCATTTAATATTGCGTCCCCAGCCCTCTTCTGACCTCATTCTGTGTGTTCTCCTTGGATGATGTTGTTACTCCTGGGTTCCACCAGATGCTATACTCCAGTCAAACATAGATTTTCTCGGTGCCACAAAGCCACTTGCCCCATGAGGGTCTCTTGTTATGTTTGTTGCCTGGAATGCTCATCCCCTGGATCTTCTCACATTTTCTTCCTTACCTCTGACATCATTTGCTCCAGGGAGGCCTATCCTGAAACCTCTGATTAATTTAAAAAATTTATTTCTTTTCCCTTCAAGTATGTCATAATGAAACTGTTTACCTCCGAGTTTTCAGGAATTGGATAGCACATCAATGCATTACCAAACTAACGAAAAAGGCAATAAAATATTTCCTGTGTTTGTAACATAATGTATTTATAATATAATCTACCCATGTGAAAGTGTGCAGTCTTCTCTCAAAGTAGTTTCCTATCCACAATTATTGTCTGTCTCTACTAAGAGAGCTAAATGCTTCAAATATTGTGATAATATTTGTGAACCCTTAAGAATAAACATAATCATTGGCATATAATAAACATGCATTAAATTAATAAGAGAATATTAGTTACAGGAAAAGGAATTAGTTGCCTCTACCTCGATCTATCTTAACAAATTTTAACAAAACGCCAACTGTGTGTCAGATATTATAATAGGTGTCTTCCATCTCTGTGTCTGTCTTGAGAACTTTTATTTATCCAAGGTTGTTTTAAATGTCACTTTTACTTTCACACCCTTTCTGTATTTTCCTGTCCTCTGTGCTTCAGTAGTACATAATATATTGTTGGAATTTTTATATAGTCTGTTATATGTCTCCACTATAAGAATACAAGTGCCTGAAAGGTTGAGACAAAATCTTTGAATCCTTAAAAATGAAAAACTGTCACTGGAACTGGAACATAATAAATGCATATTGAATTAACAGAAGAATGTGAGATGCTGGAAGGGTAATTCAAATAAGCTATCTGTGTATTTATGAGATATGCATACTATGAAAATTAAAATAATATAGCCCCTAATCAAATTATTTCATTTTACCAAGAGAAAAGTCTTATGACTTATATGTTTATAAATATAATACTTATATCTTGAAACAAATACATCCTGATATAAAACAATTGAGAAGTGATGTGTGAATATGACTTCATGTAAGGAATTGAGAAAAAACATGTGTAAGTAATCTGAATAATCATTTATAATGAAATATAAATACATATCAGAATTTTAAAGTAGATAATATAAATTATATTTATCTCATAATTACCAAAAGCTATCTTTTAAAATATAAAATAAAATTATTTGCCCAAGCCACCTGGAAGTTCTTTTTACAGCACATTAATTAATAGTAATGTGTGATTTGTTTAGTTTATTGCATTTTCTACAACTCATTAAATCTGGGTTTATATGTAGTTGTAATCTGCTTTGGTTTTACTTGTTTTAATTATTTTTTGATGATTTAAGACAATAACCATATGGATTAAAGTTTGTCTTTGTTATATTATTTTTTTCCCCTGCAACACATACACCATAGTGGAACTATTACTGTTTTTACATATATATATATATATATATATATATATATATATATATATATATATATATGCAATAGGTTTTTTTGAGAATTTGCTATTGGTTTTTATATTATACTGTCATCGTTCAGTAGTTTCACACATTAGCAGCATCCAGGGATATGTGAGGGTGGATACTTTAGCTTCTGGAGTGTCTGACCATATAATTTGCAATAAGAAGCAATGTGATGTTGCCAACTATTTGTGTAGTTTCCAAGTAGCTTGTCAGGAGTGGTGTTACTTTGAAGCTCACCACTGAGTATAGAAAGCCAATACATTTTCCTTTTTTTAAGCACTCAAAGAATGACACAGCTCAACAATTTCCTTTGCACATTTTATGAGACTATAGTAGTAGTGGCTCCTTCTCCTGCATTACTAGTATAGTATTAGCTCCATTTAAAATAAACACTTGTTTTTTATTAGTTGCCAACATTGTGCTTGGCACATTATTACGTATTTAACATATATAATTTTAATCCTCAGTATGACCCAGTAAGAAAGCCATTTTATTATAGTTTGCTGCTGAGAAAACTGAGGCTCAAAGATTTCCTGGTTATTTTTCATGGTCTGTTTAAAGCCTTCCCTAAACTCAGGGCTTCTAGTATCCCTGGTGGGTTCAAGTTTCCTGCACACCTGGTGCTCATACATACATCGTCCCCTCCCAGCCACCTGACACCATCAGAGCTGAAGTCCAGGAACTAGTGCTAAAGTGAGTCGAGTAACTTTCTACTGTTTTGTAAATCAGAGTCAGGGCTGTTAATTTGCTGCTGTGGCTATTTGTGGAGGAAGTCTCACAGGGAGCTGGGCCTTCTGGTTCAGCCCATTGATACTAAGGGCAGATGATATTTCAGCTGCTCAGGCTCACTTCCCTTGTTGCCATGTCTCTTCCCCCAGAGGCACAGGGTGGTGCAGTGTTAATCAACACCCACCACAACTCCCTGTAACATCTGTGTAAAAATATATGGTTTCTTGGGGGACAGAGATCACAGGCCACTGCAAATTGTTCAGCTATTTGGGGACTTTACAATTTGAGGTGGGGGAAAAGAAACTACATGAGGCAATGCAGTTGCACGTGGAATACACTGAAGAAGGCTCCCATCCCAAAGGGTCACACACATGTCTAGAAGGAAACCTGGGGTTCTAAACCTGATCTGGGTGACCCCAAAGCTTGGTTCCCTTTAACTAATTCTCTCTTTTAAAAAAGTGCAATAAACATGTTATATCTTGCAGTCAGAATCACTGCTTTCTAGAAAGAGACTGTTCTTGCCTTTTTCACCCGTAATATTCTTTTCCTTTTAGCACCGCAACAAAGAAGCATAATGGTGGGGTTTTAAGTAAACATGCATTTATTGAGCACCTACTATGTGCCAGTACCATGCCAGGTGCTACTGTGAAGAACTGGTGCATCAGTTTTCTTCTGCTGCTGTGACAAATTACCACAACCTTAGTGGCTTAAATAATACACATTTATTATCTTATAGTTCTGCAGGAAATGTTACCTTGTTTTTTGGTTTGTTGTTTTCATTTTTTAGAGGCTGCCTATAATTTTTATCATATGATTCCTTCCTCATATTGCAAAACCAGCAGCACAGCATCTCTCTGACTTCTTCCATTGTCACATCTGATTGTTGTCTTCTGCCTCTTTCCTCTATGTTTAAGGACCCCTTGGATTATATTGGGCCCACCTGGATAATCCGGACGGAAGTCCCTATTTTAAGGCCATCTGATTAGCAAGCTAATTACATGTGCAACTTTAATTCCCCTTTTCCTTGTAACCGAACATATCACAAGTTCTAGGATTCAGATATGGACAACTTTCAGGGGATAGTATTCTGCCTACCACATGGTGAAAGAAGAAATCACTCAAGACATACCAGACATGGTATACAAGAGACAACACAAGAAATATACATAAAACATAAAACAAAGTATCATGTAAGAAAATATATAATGATAACAATCATAATCACAGTCAATATCAACACTTATTGAAAATTTCTTATGTACTAGGCACTGTACTCTACTTTTTATACAATGGTTGTTTAAATTTTCAAAATGCCTTCTTAAAAAGTACCGATTCTATTTTTTTATTGTGAAATAAACATTTTTTAAAAAATTAATTTCAGCTGTACAACACAATGCAGTAGTTATACCTTTTTACCCCTCGAGGTGACAACTCCCCTCCCCCAGTCCACTGCCCCACTTCCCACCCCCCATATGATACGTATCTATTACAATTCCCTTGACTCCACTCCCACACTATGGAAATCAGTATGGAGGTATCTCAAAAACTGGAAATGGAACTACCGTATGACCCAACAATTCCACTCTTGGGTATCTATCCAGAGAAACCCAAGACACTAATTCGAAAAAATATATGCATCTCTATGTTTATTGCAGCACTATTTACAATAACCAAGGCTTGGAAACAACCGATTCTATTTTGATAAAGATAAACAGGCTTAGACTTGCCCTTCTCTCAGCTGATAAGTATGGAAATGGGATTTAAACTTAGTCTCTGATTTCAGTCTGTGCTCCACTCTGTGGAATATTCATATCATAAAACACTGTTTAGTGCAAGATGATTCCAAGTCAGTACACAGCACTGGAAAGTGCCGTTCGTATGTAAGTTGCAGAAAAGCAAATGAAGGCGGCATGAAGGGAGTGAATAGAAGGTGTTTATTACAGGAAGTAGTAAGGAGCATAGTGTGAGGTGGAAAAGATCAGCTATATTGGGACTTGTGTTTATTCTGAGATGTCAGGGAGATAAATATTCACAGAAAAAATGAGGAGGGTTTTGGCTGCTCTGTAATCTCTTAAGTCTGCACTCAAACATATAAACAAGAGAGGCTATCTGTAGTTTCTAAATACTAAGTGAGAGATATAATGATGAAATCATATTTTAGGTCCATTAGTCCGAGCAATATGAAGGGTGACTGAGAAAAAAGAGTAGCTTAGAAAACACCAACAGGCAATTGGAGTCCAAATGACATAGGACTTTCAGAGTGAGGGTCCTGTGACCGATAATCACCCTAGAACATCCTTTTATTGAGCACCACTTATTTGATTGATCTATACATCTCGGACTTCATATTTTGAAAACTTATTTTAGTTAATAAAACATCAAGCTTCAGGAAAAGTTAAGAGGTTAAATTTCTCTATACGTTTTTCTAGGTTTAAGCCTTTAAATGTTCATAAAGTGTTTTCACATATATTTTCATATCTGGATCTGTGAAGTCAGTGAGGCACATAGTATCTGTCATACAGGTTATAGAGAGGAAATTGAAACTCTGAGAAATTGTGATTTGTCAAAATCCAGAGTGATGATTTCAATCCTGAACTTATTGTAATGGCATTACTCCATCTTCTACAGATGTTGGATAGTAGATAAATATAAATAAAATTTTAAAAATATTTAGTATATCTTACAAGAAAGAGATCTTGAGTTTTATTTATTTTTTATGAAATTGGCATATTGTTACACTTTGATTCTCTATATAAGAACTTTAGCTAGCATAAAAATGACCTCTTCAACATGCTACTCCCTAAATCTCTTCTCCATCTGCCAAAATTGCTCTTATTCTCTTCTTTGGGACAGCAATATTCATTATAAATACACAGGTGAAATCTATTCATTTCTTTAAACTGCAGAGCAGAAAAACAGTATCACCAGCTGCAATTTCCTGACAGGGCAAAATGGGAGGAATTGATAACATATAATCGATTGATCTGGATAGAGCAGAGTATAGACTATGACACGTTGATTTTCATAGACTTTATCTCTGAGTTTGCTTCTGGATTTAAGGTATTCAACGCAGATCTATGTGACAAAGATGATTAGAAAGGGTAGCTTCTCCCTTAGGGATCTATTTAAAAATGTCACAATTAAACTTTTTCCAGAAAGTTTCAAGCAATTTTAGCCTCCTGGCTGATGCAAAATATTAAATAAGTCTGTTAGCTTAAGGATGCTATCTGGAATTGGAAATGCTGATTTACCCTTGCCCCCTGCCATGCCACCTAATTGGAAGGCACTATGCTCAGTGGTAGACACACTAATACGTGCTTTTGCTGATGGAATTGGGAATAGCATAATAAATGCCTTTGTGATTAGGGATATATGCTGTGCCTATATTTGGAAGGAGGAAAATGTTTAATTGCTCTCTAAATAAATTTGATTGCACAAGTGTAGCAAGAGAAATGGGATTTTTTTTCAACTGATAGCAAAAAGTGTAATCATTTAACCTGCAGGTTCATAACTCAACTCTGAGAGGTAACCATTTCAATGAAAAAAACAGCAACAATGGTTTTCAAGCCACTGCAATCACCTCACTTCTTCCACTTCTTACCTCTCTCACCCCAGCCAGAGACCTTCAATATGTATTTGACAATAATGAAATCTGAATAACAGATAGGAAACTCATCCGTCAGAGGTGGCCATGATTTGATATTGTTAATGTAACTTCTATGTTTTAAATCTTAATCAGACATGATAACATATGGCTAACCTGATAAAAATTACAAGTATTTATACAAACTGGCAAAATCAGAAATATATTTATTGTTACTGTGTAAGACAACCAAACTAATAATTTCAGTCAACAGGTTTAGTCAGAAGTAAACCTTCTACTATCAAGTATTTAGACATAGATCTCTGGGTCAAAGAATTGAACTTACATTTCAAGAGGGAATTTTTCTCCCACCTTTCCTTTGTTTGAAAGCTACTGTAGGAAAAAAAATAGATGAACCCACAAAAACTTTCACCATATTTCCCCTCCTAATAAGTATGGAAACAGGAGTGAGTTACATGCTAACCGTTAGAAGAAATGCATTGACTTTATTATGTTTAACAAATTTTATCTGGTTTGTTAAACCATTCAGAGTCATAACAAAAACATATAAACTGGAAGCAAATGTATTTGCAATGATTACTTAGGTTCTTAACGGCCAACTGCATCCTTTCTTTATGGCCTAACCTGTGGTTAGGACCAGTCTGGATTGCCTTTAAAGCATGGGAGCGCAAGTTGTAATGTCTAATTTCTTTGTAAGTAGCAATTTACTAATAGTAAGATCAAAGCAGAGAACTAACTGAGAGCAGAACTAAGGGGGATGTAATCTCTACACCCTAAATAATAGGATCAAGCTTGTAAAGAAAATATGAGTATAAAGGGAGAACAGTTTTCAGTTTATAGAACATTGGTAACCTACTAAATTGGTAACTGGTAGAGATATTAAAAATCAGAGCACCACAATTCCTTAATAAGCAACGTAGATTGATTAAAGTACAAAATCTGGTTAATATAATCATTATTCAGATGATCTTAATATTACCCAGCCTAGATCTGGATTGTTTAAGTTCAAATAATTGCTGATTTTAATTGCTATTAATTTAGAAAAAATGATTTTTTTCTTTTTTCAAAATTGATCATCAGCCTGGCGTTAAGAGCTAGGATTTGGATCTTAATGATAAAAAAATGGAAGTGTTTCTCTTATAGCTACAGTTGTCCAGGATGTGTTTAATGTCAGGCACTGGGAATCAGGCTTTATATACATCCATTGTCTAGAAGATAACAAAGGACATACATATAATGTTGAAGGGAGGGGAAATATGATAAAGGTTTTTGTGGATTCATTGCCATTTTCTTTTCTTTCTTTCTTTTTTTTTCTTCTGGGACAGCTTCTAATTGTCCACAAATAAAAAAGAAAAGCTGGAAAAAATTTTGGTTGAAATATGGAGTTGATTTTCTCATCAGGACATCTATGTCTAGATACCTCATTTTTACTTCTCACTAAAGTGAGTGATTAAAACTATTAGTTTAGTTGACTTACACAGTAACATAATAGGTATAGTTCTGATCTTGCCATCATGTATGAATACTGTTCTTTATATATTTGAATACAAATATTACGTTACTATAGGAGATAGTAAATTAATATCATTAAACAAATTATTTAATGTGTGATTTAATTAACTGATGAATGATAAATAGTATGTAGAGACAAAGTAACTTGAAACTGTGGTTACACATGATAAGATAAATAAAAATTTACAGGATTCACTTATGAGTACTGTCTTTTTTACTTTCCATTAGCCTGTCATCTATACAGTCACAGAAGTAGGAATACTTTTGAAATATATCAAAGAAAATATTTTACTATATCCACAAACTCCACCTGTATTTATAGCAAGTGATTTCATTATTTGCCAATAAATTCTGCTGATACACAAATACACTTGGAATGAAAAAAATAACTTAAAACTCAGCTTTTACTTCTCGGCTTTAATCTAAGTATGTTTGGTGACTGAGTTCATCCATCTGAGTTATTTTTCAATTCCAATAAAACTGCAATACTATGCATTTGATTTATAAATTTCTATTCTGATTCCAAAGGCACAACTTTTAATGAAAATACATAAAACAAACAGAGCCAGGACCTGTAATATTAAAATATTAAACACTTATTTGAAAGGAAGTTTCTTACCTCATGCCCTAAGGATAGCTGAGTTACCTAAACAAAGATAAGTCAAACATATCACAATCAAAGTTACCTTACAGAAAAAATAAATAAATGAAAAATAAAGAAAAAAAGAAGAAAGTTTTGCCCCTCAGTTCTCTGAAGATGAAATCTGTAAACTATTATCAGTAGATTTCATTTTGTGGAAGAGTGGAGGTGATTTATAGTCTGGGCTTTTTGATAGAATCATGATTTTGGTCACAGATAGTCTTCCACTAATAAGTAAGTTGGGTATTGAAAAAGTATAAATCCAAAATGGCATTATAAAAGTAATATTACCAGTTTCTTGAGACATTCAACTTAAAGATATTATGTCTACTTTTATGTCTATTATCTGGTTCTTACTAGCAGTCTTAACACTCTGCCCATTTTTAAGTTACTGTATATTTGAAATTAAAAATTTTCATTAAACACCTAAAAATGGGAGTAATTGCAAGTAACAACCATATAGTAATAAACATTGTAGCCAAACTGCATAGAAAGTTTTCGTAATAGGTAATCAAATAGGTCAGTTTGATGTTTTATTTTGTTTTTAAATCTATAAAATAAAATATAGGCACAAAAGACAACAAAAAACTTTATAACTTACTGAGTTTTTATAAAGTGAACACCCTTATAACTAACTACCACCCAGGACAAGAGCTAGAACTTTGTCAGTGATTCCAGAACTGTGCCTCATCTTGATATCAAACCACTCTCTATGCATACATAACTATGATCATGAATTTAAATACTTAATTTCTTAAGTTAATTTAGTTTTATCACACACATGTTCATCCCTATAGTTTGGTTTTGTGCATTAAAAAACTTGGTATATCTTTTCAATTCTCCCTTCATGCCTTTCCTTTCCTTACAACTCATCTCTTGAAAAATCTAGGTCACTTGACCTGCAGAGTTTCCCACTGCTTGGAATTTTCTGATTACCCACTCACAGCGCAGTTCAAAATATTACTGGACTGCCTGTATTTCCCACAAATTGGAAGCTGGATCAAGAGGCTTGATCAGAGTTTGATCAGGTTTGATCCCTTTGATGATGGTGGTGCATTCTTTCTTCAGACGGTAGACAATGTTTGGTAGTCTTTCTCTTTTTGTGGTGCTAGGAGTTATGGATGGACATTGTCTATATCAATTAATGCACTGGGTTTGCAAAATGATAATATTTTAAGTCTATCATTAATGTTTTAATTTGTTAGTTGGAAGGCTTTAATAAATAGCCATGTCCTCCTTATTTGCTATTAGGTTACCCAGTTGTAGAATTCATACAGAAAAAGCAGGATCAGTGCTTGATGCTGTGCCTTTATTTCCCAGTTTTCTTAATAAATTGGTTCCATTTCATTCTTTAAAGATAAACAATTAGTTTTTTTATAACAAAGGAATTTTTGAATTTAAATATATTGCTGAGGTTCAACTGATTGCAATTATTATCTTTTTAGAAGCTCAAATTTCCCCATTTTTGTCTAGTGGAAGTCCCTTCAAGTTGACTCATGGAGTCTTTCACCATGACCCCTAATGACTCATTTAGTAGGACAAGCTCCAGATATAAAGTTGATCCTTTCTCCTACACATTCTGATTTCTTTTACTGGGAAATGACATACAGGCATACCTCATTTTAACAAGCTTTACTTTATTAGTCTGTGCAGATATTACATTTTTTACAAAATGAAGGTTTGTGGCAACCACCAGCAAAAAGATCAAGACTCACTGAAGGCTCAGATGATAGTATTTTTTAGCAATAAAGTATTTTTTAATTAACTTATGTACATTTTTTAGACATAATGCTATTACACACTTAATAGACTACAGTATCATCTAAACATCAATCTTACATGCACTGGGAAAACAAAATATGTGTGTGACTCATTTTATTGTGATATTTGTTTTATTGCGGTAATCTGAAACTAAACCCGACTATCTCCAAGGTATGCCTGTATCAAGAACACAGTCAGGTTACTAGAAGTGCTCACTGCTACAGTATTAGTAAGAATAAAATATCTCAGGAGTGGATCTTACTGATACTCACAATTCAAATCCATGATTATAGCAACTGCCCCTTATCCAGGGTATACATTCCAAGACCCACAGTTGATGCCTGAAACCAAAGATAGTACTCAACTCATAGATATTATGCATACATGTGACAAAGTTTAATTTGTAAATTAGGCACAGTAGAGATTAACAACAATAACTAATAATAAATACCACAATTACAACAATATACTGCAATAAAAGTTATAGGAATGTGGTCTCTCTCTTCGTCTCTCTTTCTGTGTCTCACTCTCTCTGAGAACTAATCTGATAACCAAGATGGCTGCTAAATGACTAATGAGCCGGGAGCAGGGAGCCTATATAGCACAGATACACTGGAACAGGGTTGATTGACATCCCAGGCAGGATGGAGTAAGTTGGTGCAAGATTCCATCATGCTACTCAGAACAGTGTACAATTTAAAATCTATGAATAGTTTATTTCTGGAATTTTCCATTTAATATTTTTGGACTGTGGTCGACTAAGGGTAACTGAAACTGCAAAAAAGTGAAACTGCAGATAAGTAGGATGACTGTTAGTGCTTTCTATGTAATTTTTTTCTGAACAACATCTGTACCTCCTTTCTTCCACATAGAGATTCCTGGTGTAACTGCTCCCAAGCATGATAGAATTCGAATATCTCCTAATTACTGATTTACTTTATCCCATATTATGCACATAAATCTCAGAATAACAATATTACTGTCCCTCAAAAATAATTACTGAGAAGAATTTTTGTCTTCATATGTTGGTTTGATTTTGATTTAGTTCATAAATTTGTTTGAACCTAGATTTATTCATATATTACAAGTTGATTGTTAGAGAGCTTTCCGTATTTGAAGTGGAGCACAGTAGCAAACAAATTATCAATTTCTTCTATTGGATTATTTCTACATGTTTCTTTTATTACTGCTGAGTAATAGAAGGGCCATAAATTGTTCCATAGCAGTAAGGGATTAAAAGCTATAAAATGTGTCTGAGATGTGCGTATTCCTAGTTTTAACTACATTATATTCTTATAATATAGCTGCTGCCAAGCTTCAGCTTCCTCAGATGTATTTACTTCTCTGATGTCTCACATTATTTTATATGTTTCCAAAACATGCTGTATCCAGTACTTAACACATTTGTAATAACTCATTCGAAGTCATCTCTCTAAAAGGCTGTAAATTCAGGCCTATCTTTCTTGAGTACATACCTGAAACATGGTAGACACTCAGTATACAGATGTCAAATGAATGATTAAATAAATGAATGAACCAGACTCCTCATGTTTTAAATACATGTTAAAAATTAGCTTAGTTCTAGATTTAACCAGCATTTTATACAAAGATCTTTGTATATTTTTGAATAAAAGATATAATATTTGCAAAGTGATTTTTCACCTCAGAAAAATAGAACACAAAGTTGAACATATTTTTATATGATTTCAATTAATGCTACCCCCTTCTCTCCTTTCAGACTGGACATTAATAATGTAACACCCTCACAAAATTATGAATAATGAAAGATTCCATATCATCCTTAATTGAAAGAAAGCTAAGACATTTTGACAGCCTTCTTTGGTTGTAACATGCATGCTTGCTATCATCAAGCCTATCCTATATATTTAACTGAGCTGAGCTATCCTTGTATCATACAGCCAAATATTCATAAATTTTTTGGCCTCTAAGTTGTTGGGAGCCCACACCTGGAACCCCATTGCTTCAGCTTGTTTTGCACTCTTACCTGACCTGTTATTGGTACCCTCAGCCCCTGGCCTCTTGCTGTGTCCCCTAACTATCCCTTTATACTTGCCCCTGGTATCTGACAATTGATTTTGTTCTAATCCTGACCCTTGGTCTTTCTCAGTGATTGTCTATACTTTGTGCAAAGACTGGGAGGTTCTCTCCTCTGCTCCAGGCAACACATAAGCGCTGTTCAGCTTCATCCTCAAGATTCAGCCACACTATACTTAAGGCTGGTGTCCCAGTTGCATTAAGAAGTGTAATGGGGAAATAGTCTGCATACATGTCCATCAACTTGTACCATCCAATAAGCATGAGCCATTCAAACTTTTTGGTCCAGGTATCAGATGAATCATTGATCTTCCTTGAGAGACTGCAGTAAAATATTGGGCTGTTGGAAAAGTCATGATGCATTTTTGCAACGGAAAACAGAGAAAAAATATGTCATGACTTTTCCAACAACCCAACAGTTTAAGAATAAAATATTTTATCTATGTAGCATTTTATAACTTAGCAAACCTACTATTAATACTTATTATTTCAATGTCTCTGAACCTTGTAGTAACCCTGAACAGGGAAGATTATTCAGCTTTACACAGAATTAATGAGGTTCATAGACATTATGTAATTTTCCAAGATTACACAGAATTTAAGTGGAAGAATATGATTGAACCTCCTCATCATCTTATTCCTACACCAAGTGATAAATTTCATTTGTTCATTGCTGGTTGTATAATAGTGACCAAACTTCTTAACTTTTGCATGCCTCAGTTTCTTTTATCCTGTTAAATTATTTTCTCTGCCAAAGTGAGTTAACTATGTAAATTGCTTTGAACTCCTAGAGAAAAAAAAAAGAGCTGTAGGAGTGATAATTAGATGCCATGGTATTATAAATGTTCTTAAATGGAGTTGAAAGGTTCATGGAATAAAATTCTTTCCAAATTTTCATTAATATGGATTTTAAATACCCTTTGGAAGCTAACCTGAAATAGTAGTTTCATTTTTTTTATAATGCAAAAAGGAACTGTATTATCATTCACTCTGAAATTTTTTATAACAGAAAATGGTCATGTTTTACAAAACCCAACAGGATAAGCAATAGTTTGAATACACTATTTTTTTGCAAGTGGACATAGCTATCTCTGATTGAACTACTCAGTCAGACCTCCGTGGGAATAAAAATCTGGTCTTTCAAAGCCACTGGGAATTTTGTTTCTAAATTCAGGTCCCTTGGCACAGCAATTTTGTACCCAAGTGGAAACTAGTTCTGCTCATCGACTCTGCTTTTGGAACTTATCAAAACCAAGTCCTCTGCTCCTAAACGAGAGACAAATTCCTTTCAGTGGGTTCCACAGCATTTAAAAATTCTAAATGCAAGGTAATTTTATATTTACATTTCTAATCAACCATTCAAAATGACTTCATTTTTATGTTTATCTTTTAATGAGTCTTAATTATGTTGTTGTTTTTTTTAAATGAGAGCAGCTCTATTTTACCAATAGATACAGGGGGCACTTTTTCAGCTACCTGAATCTTGCTTAGTTGCTTAAAATTGCATGCTCTAGGAGTGTACAAACCGTGCAACTTTATACAGTACAATATCTGCAATTGCATTTCAGACTTTCAATCCACCTATTTATTGAACTTGTCTCAGGACTATTACATCTGTTCGTATTGCCTATTGAATGCATAAATAATTGTACTTTTTCCATGTCAGTAAAATGTGAATTTATTTCACCATTTGCTATCAAGAGTTCCTAGAATATTCACAACATTTTCATCTTCTGTTTTATTACCTTGAAGGGTAGTATTCTGTGACATTGCATAGTACTGAACTTCATATTGAGTAGTCTACTTCAACGCAGTCTAATAATTACTTAGTAAGAAGTTCCACAAGTTCCATGCCAGTTATTTTCTGTTAAATAAGTAGCATATATTACACACTGCACCAAAATCTGATGACATTTAGAATCATAGAGGAAAAAGGAACTTCAGGATTATTTCTTCCAACCTGCAGATTTTAGTGGTAAACAACTTCAATCTAAAATATTGGATGTTTCCTAAAATGACAAAACTGACTGATGAGAGCTCTGAGGCCAGGGTCAAACTTTTTGGCTTCTATTCTCATGTCCTTTCTGCTTTTTCTTTTACGCAGCTTCTCCTACGTGTTTAGCTGTAACAGATAGATGAGCTGATTTTACTGTGATTAAGAGAAAGCCACTAATGACATGGGGGGAAAAGGAACCAAACGCAGGGATGGATTGTTATTGCACAACTGAGACTTCTTCAAATTTAAAACAGCAAGCAAGTCAGTGTTGATTTCTATATAATAAGTGACAGTATGTGCTGTAAAGGAACAAATAAAAAAAAAGATCAAAAAACCCCAACATGCTCAAAATAACACCTTTCTGCCTCTAACCAATATGTTGGTTGCGATTATTTAAGATAATACTTCCAGAAAATGCTGGTGATGATGATTTCATAGAAAGCAGTGGAAAAAGCAGGGACCTAGCTAAATGGAAGAGCAAGAAATTCTTCATAAGCAGAAAGTTTTAAAAAAATATATGTGAAAACTCTTCTGCCCTGTCATTATGAAATTCAATTTTCCTTGGCACTGATGAAATATGTCATCAGACCAGATAGTACACATTGGTAGCTTTTAGGGGATGTTGGGAATTTTGAAATTGGACAGGACTGATAAACATAGATGAAACCTGACATCATCCAGAGACTTAGATGCTGCAGATTTAAGAATCTTTTATCAGGGTTATTTCCACACGCAAACTTGACAGGAACAGTTTATTTTACTTGTTTTTTTAAACTTATGGCTCCATATCCTAAATTTTAAAAATGCTACTAAGCTACCATTTTTTTGAGTTTATTTATATGCTAGCCCCATGTTAAGTACTATGAACATATCATTCCATATAGTGCTCATGACAATTTTATGTGAGCTGGTAGAAATTATATATTGAGTGAATTATGTACATGAGATAAGTTAAGAAACGGGTCCAAGATCTAGGAAGTGTGGGAACTGGGATTCAATGTTCAGTACATCTATCGATAGCAGGAGTCTATGTTCTCATTAACTCTGCAGTGCTGCAGATGATGGCAGCAACCTCAGGTTACTGCACACTCGCTTTCAGGAGAAGCAATTTTATTTGCTTAACTACTCGTCCTCCTTAAGGATAAAAAGGAAACACAACCAAAGCTAATTGCAGTATGTGAGAGCTTTTCTTAATATCATGTAGATTTCCTGCTGGCCAGCCAGTTTTCTTCTTCCTCTTTTCACTGTTCTTTAATTAAGGTTCATGCCCAGTTGAAGAAGTAAATTATACTTGGTATATATTATATTTCTCCACATATGCATAGCATGTGTTTATTAATATCTCAGATATGATCAATGACATTATTGAAAATATTTTTAATCATGGAAAACTATGAAGTTGAAATATGAATAGATGAGATAAAGCATTAATATTATCATTACTCTATTGGCTCTTATTATCTCTAAGAATAAGTTTTTTTAAATTACAGAAATGTATGTAGCCAACAGTTGTTTCCATAGTACTCATGGAATGAGAAAATTAAATGTAAATACTAAGAAGAATTTCTCTCTTACACTCCATTCTTATGCTTTTTATTCATGGCCAATAAAACAGGAAACAACAACATAATATCGGCACCATAAGTGACTTAATATCAGTGAAACTAAGGTTCAGAGATTTTCAGAGTTGATGAAATCCTTACTTCATGCCAGAAACATGTCTGAAGAGAATAATATTTGAGCTGTTTGCTCAATTTTACAAAAATAGTTTAAATTGAGGGCTTAAAAAAAAGTATAGAGAGCAACATCTCGTATAATATTATGAATTGGTTTTGATCTTTGTAAAATGTTTTCTGATCCTGACTAATTATCATTTGTTTAAATCACCTTCTCAGTAGAGAATTCCAAGGAAATTATTATACAATATTAAGAATAACAGAATTGTCATCTCTGTTTAAGTATGGAAAACGTTATTTCAGATATAGTAAAAAATTACATCCAGCACTTCAACCATCTATTTGTGAGGGAACATAGGGAAACTTCATGACTTTTTTTAATAGTAAAAGAGAGAAGTGTTAACTCTTTGCGACAAAATTTATGTACACTTAAAAATCATCATACTTCATTAAGAGCTATTCAGTGAGACAATTAAGGCCAAGTACAAAGATATTAATTGACTTTAAAAGCGGCAAGCCAGTTTTAATTAAAACAGGCGGTAATTATTTAGCACACATCTGTGACTTATCTGCAGTTCTGACAGATTGTGCAGCAGCATGAATATGGCCATGTTCTTAAAATTGCAGATATGACGAGTGAGATCTCCTCTGTGCCGAAGGCAGTCTATAAACAAAAGCCGCTGGAAGACACTACAGATACTTTAAAATAAGAATTGCAATAGATGAAACCATTTCTAAGTTTCAACAGTTGAATTATAATGATTACACAAACAAAATCCTGCTCCAAACTTTAACATGATTATAGCTACAAAAGAGAATGTTTTAGTTCCTTATAAAATTATTTATATGTGATTTTTCCATGGGGGAGCTTATGGTACATTTCCCTGGGAAAGTCACTTTAATTCTATATTACTTATGCTTTTTAAAAATTCATCGAAATCCATTATTATGAATTACAGCATCGTTGTTCTCATATCAATAATGTGCATTGTGTCAATAGGGATTTAAGTGCTGTTGAGAAAAAAAGCTTGACTCCTCAGGTAGGGTATACTGATTACAATGTCATTATTTTTAAAAGAAAATAAAGAGGAAAGCTTGCTTGGTAAGTGCTGTGTATAAACCAAGTCTGCCCTGAGGCAATGATTTTTTACTGGTACAGGAGCTGCTAGTGCTAGGTTTTTAATCATTACTCTGATTTGTAGTAAAGGCAGATTCCCCTCCAGCCATGTATTGCAAAGTTGGCAGTTTATTCAGCAGACGACTATCTAAGAGATGCACATCATTGCCTGATAACACTGCACAGCTGCCCAGGAAGTTCCTCCAATCTCATAATGTTCATCACAGTAGATCACAGTTCTAGCTGTTACTGGTGATCAGACATAACACTGAGCTTGTCACCATTCTGCTGAGCCTGAATGGGGACAGCAGAACCCTGACAAGGCTCAGAGAGTACAGTTTAGCATCAAAATTGCGGACAGGGATACAACCTCATGCAACGCCATCAGGAATAACTTAGTTTATTTAAGCAAACGTGACTGAGGGACTGTGAAGTCCCTAAACAGAATTCTAATAATGTCCATTGCTGAACATAACTTTAACTACAAAGTGATTTCAGACATAGGTCATACCCTGGAATAGTCATAGTTTATATTTAGGTAAGTTTTCACCAATAAGTGCTCTAGACTTTCCTGAGAAGCTCTCCCATTAAAAGACAGTATACTCTTCCTAAAATACAGTCAATGCTGGGCTTGCATGAAGAGGGATAATTCTCTAAGAGCACACTCGCCCCTATGCCACTTACCCCTTACAAAAAAGGAAGGAAGAAAGACTTTGCTATAAACAAGAGCTGTGAACAATAAGCACCCAATAAAAAAGATTTGGCTGAAAGGTGAAGGCTGCAATCAGTTCAAGACCTCAACTTTGGCCCAACAGCGAAACAAACAAAGAAACAAAACTCTCTCTAGTCATTTGGGATATATCTGGTGTTTCTAGGTTTTAAAAAAATGAACCTAGAATTTATGTATTTATGAAATATGCCCAGCTGGATAATAAGAATAGTCAGTATTTTCATCAGTGTAATTGAATATATAACTGGGGAGCCCCCCCAAATGAATCAACTTTCTTTATAAACAATGTTTCCACACAATTTTCAGACTCACCAGCTGTAAATCAGAAACCAAACATGCCTTATTACAGAAAAGAAGGATAATATTGATAGGAAACTACCTGCTGCACCCATGTTTTTCCAGAAAAAAAAAATTCTAATTCTCTGCAAGATATTGCCCCTACTTTGGAATCATTAGTAAAGGTACATGTTGGGTAAGATCTGCAATTCAGGTGACTCTGCTTTGAGCCTTTATGTTAACACAAATTGGAAGGGCCCTGAAATGACCCGAAGACATTAGCACCTCCTGGATCCAAACAGAAGCAAATAGAAATTTTCTCTGGAGGAAAGCATCCTGAATATAGGCCCCAAAGTTAAAATGAACTCTATATGAACTAATAATCAAATATCACCAAACACAGAATATAGAATTACTATGTACTAAATGTTTAAAGAAAACAATATAATAAAAAAATAAATGAGCCAAGATGCTATTCAAATTGACAAATTTGAAAAATAACCAAATATAACTTTTTAAATGAAATATATTAAGTGAATTTGTTAATTGTGGAGTAGCCAGTACTGAAGACTTGGAGAATGGAAATAATAATGAAAGAACAAATATTTGAAAATACAATAGCTGAGAATTTTCCAAACTCATATAAATTTTGATTTTGCAAATACCAGAATACCAGAGGTGCAACATGTACTAAGAAGCATGAATGAGAAATAAGTCCACACCTAGACACACTGTAGTGAAACTGTATAACATGTATTACAAAGATCTTAAAAACAGAAAGGAAAGACAAAGCACTTACAAAAGAATGACAACTAAACTCCTCAACAGCAACAACAGAAACTAGAAGACAAAGGGATAAAATCTCAAAGTGCTAAACAAAAAACAGAAATGTATGCTCTAAAAATTATGTGTCAAGAATATGAGCAGCAAACGAACAAGACAAACAAGAAACAAAAACTAGTAGACACAGACAATAGTTTAGTGGTTACCAGAGGGTGTGGGGTGAGGTAGAAGAGAGTAAAGGGGGTCAAATGTATAGTGATGGAAGGAAAACTGACTCTGGGTGGTGAACACATAATGCAATATATAGACGATGTGTTATAGAATTGTACACTTGAAATCTTTATAATTTTACTAACCAATGTCATCCTAATAAATTTAATAAATTTTTTAAAAAGAATAGGACTTAAAAAAAACTTTATCACTTAAAAAAAAATTGAGAGAGTTTACCACTAATAGTTTTACACTAAAGGAAAGATTAAGATACGTTTCAGGAAAAAACAAAATAATCTCAGAAGGAAGATCGAAGAAGCAGGAAGAAATGGTGAGCAAGACTTTAGTAAGCTGGTTTTCAGCTGAATATATATTACTGTATAAAATAAAAATGATGACATAAATTTTGAATTAATAAAATATGTAAACCCCTGTAAGACTGATGAATTAAAAAAGAGATAAAGCAAAATATATATTAATAATGAAAAAGGACATGTAAAGCAATGATATACTGCTGCACACCTATTAGAACGTCCAAAATCTGGAACACTGACCACACCAATTGCTGGCAAGCACGTGTAGCAACAGGAAGTGTCAATCACTGCTGCTAGGAATGCAAAGTGATAGAGCCACTTTGGAAGACAGCCTAGTAGTTCCTTACAAACTAAACATACTCTTACCAAATAATTCAACCATCATGTTTCTTGGAATTTACCCAAAGGCGTTGAAAAGCAAAACTATACAGTCATTGCGTGGGGAAAGGGTGATGAATAGGCAGAGCACAAAAGATTTTTAGGACAATGAAAATATTCTGTATGAAATTATTCTGATGGATATATGTCATTATACATTTGTTCAAACACATTGAATGTTTGACACCAAGAGTAGATGCTAATATAATTATGGACTTCGGGTGATTATGATGTGTCAATGTAGAGTCATGCATGCTTGATAAAACAAAAAAAAGAAAGAGAGAGGGGGGGAGGGAG
>NW_017731812.1:369111-403152 GCF_001890085.2 Hipposideros armiger | reverse complement strand
GGGGGGGGGGGGTTAAGGGTGGATGGGAAATCTCTTTATCTCCCTCTTAGTTTTATAGCAAACCTAAAACTGCTTGAAAAAAATAGTCTTTAAGTGAAAAAACAGGACATAACTCCAAGTCTAATAGAGGACTAAGAGAAGACACTATTAACAAATTTGTTAACAAAATTGAAAGCTTTGTTAAAAATCTAGAAAAGTAAAACTTTCCAAAGCTGACTCTGGGAGAAATGAAGGCTTAAGTGGGACTATGAATGTTAAAATTTAATTATTAATTTAAAACGTCCTTACAAAGAAAACATCAAGTCATTATGATTGTTAAGTCAGTCCCAACAAAATTACAAAGAAAAGATAACTAGGAAAATGAGTAAACACATTAAGAAATTGACATGTTTATCTATAAAAATAATCCCTGATAAATTTTAGAATTAAATGTAAAAGTCAAAAGTGTGAAACTTATAGAAATTCGACCGAATATTTATAAAATATAGAGAGAAATATTTTTATGACCTTGAACTAAAATCTAGACTAAAATCTCTCACTTTAAAATATTTGTATATTTAATCATATTAAAATTAAGACTTCCGTTATTCAAAATTCAACAGAAAGTGGCCCTGCTGGGTGGTGCATTGGTTAGGAGATGGCCTGGGATGCCAGCTCAGAGCAACAGGCCCCCGTTCGGGTCCCACATGGGGGCCAGTGACACTGCGCCCTCTACAGCTAACATGGTGGACAACAGCTTGACCTGGAGCTGGGCTGCCGTGAGTCACCAACAAAGGTGTAGGCTGCAGTGGGGCTGGCTGGCAGCTGGCGTGAGCTTTTGTGAGCTGCAGTGAGCCGCTGTGAGTGGCCACCCAATGGCTGGTGAGGGACTGCCTTCCCCGGGAAGAGTGCAATGATAATACCAATATGCGCCAGTGAAGCGACGTCCTCCTTAACTAGACTGAACAACAAATGGACAGCAACTTGTTTGTTCCCCTTCCCTGATTCCCTAATGCTATTCTCCTCCCCCAATTCCCCAATAAAACCTTAAAAAAAAAATTCAACAAAAGTATAAATCCAAGAAAAAATTTTAGAAAATATATTTGAATATATATAACTGACAAGTGATTAGTAATCAGAATATATGAAACACTTTTACAAATTAATATATGAGTATGTACACATATTTTATTAAATAGGTGAAATAGTAAATGAACATTAGTAGGTATTCATTTAAAAGGAAATACATATCATTAAAAATATGCAAAGATGCTCAGACTTGTTAATACTTAGAGGTATTATAATTAAATTCATATCACATATTGTTTTTGCCCAATAACTTGTCAAAACATAGAAATCTCATAGTACCAAGTATGCAGAAGTGTAGGTTTTTGAGAACTCTTATACTACCATTAGTAACATCATTTGGGAAAGTGGTTTAGTACTATACTATAAATTTGTACATTTGAAAACGCTGAAACCTAGCATTTTACTCCTCAAAACATACTTACTCCAAAAAATATCTAAATAATCTATATCAGGAGCATATAAAAGAAAGCTCATAGCAACACTGGTTGTATTAACAAAAAAGCTAGTAATAACAAAAATGCCCATCAACATGAAAAGTATACTATATTCAGAAAATGAAATATTTTGCACCAGTGAAAATTAATGAACTCAAATACGTGCAATAGTGTGAATGAACATTACAAACTGTAAGTGCAAGCAAGTTTCAGTGGGCTTCATATCATGTAATAAAATTCAAAATTAAAGAATATATCTCATGATAAGCATATGTGAGGTGAAATTTTAAAATAAGGAATAAAGCACAAAATAAACATATTTATTATGACTGGGGCAGGAAGAGTACAAAAGGATAGGAAGGGAAAGGACTAAAAAGCCCAATCATGCCAGTGAAGTTCTGGTTCTTAAATTTAGTGGTTAATTCATGTGTGTTCATTTAAGTTTTTATAACTCATAATTATATATGCATATGATTTTGATTATACCAAATATTACAAAGTAATGTATGATCAAAACATCAAACTTTGTTTTCTTTTGACATTCATATGAGTAGGACATCATCTCCACATTCTCACATCCTGTTTCACCAGGCCAGTCAATAACTATCTGCCAAGGTTCCCACCATGGTTTTGACCAATGCTGTGGTCTCTGCTAATGGGACCAGAGAGAGAATCACTTATGAAGATTGGTAGAGTTGAAAATTCCGAAACTGTGAACTGAGGTTTATAAATCCTTTCAAACTGTTATTCTGACAGTGAAACCTGTTAAACAATGATTAAAAGCATGGGCAAGGGTCATAACAATTTGTTATTGGAATCCCAGCTCTGTAACTTACAAGCTGAGCATCCTAAGGAGTGTTATTTTCCTAAGTCTCCGTTTTCTCCTCTTGAAAGTAAGGTTCACAATAGCTTCTACCTCACAGGGCTATTCTTAGGACTAATGGATATAAAGCACTGAGTACAGTGACTGACACATGTGTATGCTCAGTACATATTAAATATTGTCATTTCACCCATTAACCTGTCATATAAGAAATAGATGCTTACTCTTCTATTGTTCTGAATTGCTAAAGGGAAGGAACACACAGCTGCAATGTTCACATTTTTCTTTTCAATTAACACTACTTGACAAGGATGAAATTTTCATGTTTCTGTTATATGTTATATGTTAGCTTAGATGCCTCAAAACAGCTCAGAGACTCAGATGTTTAAAAAGATTGACAGTCAACTGACAACAGCAGATTGCCTGATCAGCCTATGGCACTGGTGACAAGGTGGCAGGGCACCATAAGAAACATCTGGGTCATTATGAAAGAGAGCTAGAATAGGCTTATTTTTATTTCTAAGATCAAAGAGGCTGAAGCTGAATCACATTTGTGAGGCTTTGATTCATTTTTAGCTGTGAGCTGTCAGCAGTGGACATCCTAGGAAGAAAAACCTATGGAAAAAAACAGAGAGATGAAAGAAATAACGAAAAGATGTTATCTCTAGTACTCTTGAAAACCAAAATGCGGAGAGGTGAGGAATTATGGTGCAGTTGAGCAATGTTCTCTGGAGTCAGATGGACCTGGGTGTGAGTTTTGCCTCTATCTCACATTAGTTCTGTGACCCAGGGCAGTTATTGAATGTCTATATTTTCATGATGTCATTTATTTAATGGGGGAAGGTGCTGACATTTATGGGTGGATGAGAGATTAACAAGATTAACACTGCCATTGGCAAAAACCAGCATTCCATATATTTAGCTATCATTAGTACCATCATCCTTGTCATCATCTTCAGTCAACACCATTAACTGATTTCTGTAGAATTTTACAAGAATAGAAAGCAGGCAAATGAAATTTGTTGTCCAGCAAAGGTCCCTTCTCATGTATCAACTTGAGAGAAAAAGTGGATATTGTTTGAAATGTTATCTGAATATAAACATATGGGCATTGGTATAACCTGCATACATTTATATGCTCTAGGAAAAGAAAGCCTGCATGATGTCAGCATGGGCTTCTGTCATATTCTGATTATTTCCCCTCCATATATAAGAGTGTGTGTGTGTGTGTGTGTATATATATATATATATATATAATGTATATATATATACATATATACAGAAAGAAGATATACAGTAAGCAGTAAAATACTGACATGCAAAATTTGAAACTCTCAACTTGAAAACAGATTTTCCATTAAGTTCAAACCATTGATATGTTTTTATAACTCATAATTTCACTAGACATTATATACTTCCAACATAGTGCTAAGATTAGTCTTCTGCAACAAAAAGTAATAACCTCATTTTAAAAATATTTTTTTCAAGTCACAGTCTACGTAGTAATTCATTGATCTTCACCTTTATTAATCTTTTCCATTGCCAAAGACAGTAACTATGATTAAAGACCACAATGAAGTGGTCACATATTTTCTCACAAACATAACATTTCAGTTATTAATAGCATGGAGCCTCATAATTAAACAAATCGTTATTGCTCACCTATTATGTACAGGGAACTAGAAAAGTATAGTCTCTGTTCTTCTTACAATGTACAATGTACTTGACCTGAAAAATGGAATGTAGGGATAAGAAGGCAATGTAAGTGCAAGAAAGTAAGAATGTGCTCAAAACCAAAAACCCCACAATGAAGGGATATGTCATCAAGGTACAGGACCCAACTGAAAGAGCTTCCAATTGCAAAAATTGGGAAATTTTGAGCCCTAAATAAAGTATAAATGGATCATAATCCAAAGTATAAAAGAAATACCTGTAAATTCACACTGAGAGATACATATGTATATATAATTCATTGCATAAATTAATAAATGGTAGAGAATAGACAAATCTCCCATGCAGAAGTCCAAGTGTTTTATGATAATACTCCAGCTTCACAATAGTGGAGCACAACTTCCACAAAGTTGGGCTACACATAGTGACTTCCTCCAAAAGAGTACAGTATGGTAAGTGGAGTCAACGGGAGTAACTCTACAGTGAAGCCTGACAAACAGGACCTCAACCAGGAGATCAAAGTCAACATCAACAGTTATAGGTCTTGGCGATAATATGCATACTTGATATGCTTTGATTAAAATGGCACTTGAGTTCTGTGGTCTTCCTCCTGAAAACCTATAATCCCAGTCTAATCATGGGGAAAAAATATCAGAAAAGTTTCAATCGAGGGACGTTCTAAAAACACCTGACCAGTGCTACTCAAAACTGTGAATGTCATAAAAAATGAGGAAACTCTTATCGCCAACAGGAGCATAAGGAGATATGACAGCAATGTAAGGTGGTGCTCTATTAATAGATCGAATCTTGGAACAGAAAAAGTTCCTTAGGTAAAACTAAGAAAATCTTAAAAATTGTGGACTTTAGTTAGTAGAAATATGTAGATATTGGTTCATTATTAGTGACAAGTGTACCATACCTATGTAAGATATTAATAGTAGGAGAAACTGGGTATAGAATCAATGGGAACTGATTCTTTACTAGCTTCACAACTCATATAAGTCTCAAACTGTTTCAAAATAAGCAATTTACTTTAAAAAACAAATTAAGTGCTGTATTCAGAAGAAAAGCAGAGCCTTTTCAGCTGGCAGTTTTGGCAAAATTTACTGAAGGTGTCCAAGATTGGGCTCATCATTAGAAGATGAAATTAACCACTTCACAGAGATTTTCTTTTTAACAGACAAACTTAAATATCAGAACATCCTTAAACCCATTTTTTCCCCCATAATGGCCTGTCCAATATGAGTAAGGATTATCAAGGTGCCACTTTTCTGCCTTAATTCCATAGCAAGGCATTCTTATAAATATTAGCAATCACTCTTATTTGTCATCACTATAAAATTCCTATACAGTACAACCTGAAACTTAAGTGAATTTGCGAATCAAAGCTGGACAATTTGGACTCCATCAAGAAAGATGCTGAGGGTTTTTTTTTTCTCTCTCTCCTAGTGAACCCTAAGTTAAGAAATTGAGCAACAATAGAGCTCTCTTTGCTTATTGATAGCATCACACCAATATATTCCTTCATTCCACAAGCATTTATGGCGCTTCCACTATGTGTCAGACAGGGTTGTAGACACAGAGCACAATGATAACTAAGAAACAGCAGTCTCTCACAAGCTAGTGCTCCACTGTTGTCCGCAGGGTGCTGCAGTAAGGACGCAGTGAGACGTGGACAAACACACCAGATTCTTTGGGGTCCATGGCTAGTTTTAATCTGAGGATTTGTCTCCACTAAAATGACAATACACTAGTATAGGTCCTGGTAATCAAATCAGCACCATTCTTTCCATTCCTTCACACAGATAGTACTTTTTAAAAATATGCATATGTTTCTGGCTTTCCATAGTTTAAACATTTAGGCCTGGGGATCAAGAGAAGAGAGCACTTCTCTTTGTTTTCTGGTGTTTGTGCAGCTGTTGCCATTGCCTTGCCAGTTTTTCATTTGTTTGTTTCCAGGAGGAAGCTGCCGGTATCTTTAATGCCAGCCGGTGGCATTCTGTTACTAAGAGAGACGGAAACAAAATTAACTCTTCCTGCTGCTGTTGCTATAGTTACTGTTGTATCTAGCATTTCCACCCACCACCTATTAGGTGGTAGGTAGGCTTTCCTGGAGTCCAGATTTAGTCCTCAGGGTGGCATATTTCATATTTCAAACATAAGCTTCATTCATCAGTAAGCTTTTCAGTATTTCCCAGGAAGGTGATCTTTCTTATCCTCATTTTCAAAGAAGTTAGCTGTAGACTCAGCCCCATCAATCATCAAAGTATCAGAGTTTAATTACAATCTTGATACCCTCCATTCAGTGTAGAAGCCTGTAAAGATTCCAGAGTCATGAATATGATTTGAATAGCTTTGGCTATCCAAAACCTAAAGAAACAAGTAGGGAGTTTCAAATTTTATAGACTGTTTTCTTCCTGTGTTCGCCACCTGCAAAAATGTAACTAAAACTGTAAAAAAAGAATTCCCACTCTATTATGACAGGCACTAGCAGCAAGAAAAAGCATGAATTTACAGCAGTTGCATCAATAACTCTTGAAAATTGAACATTTATGAACAGAGACAACTGTTGAAAATGACTGCTAGGTATTTCTTGAAAAGTCTTTCTCACCTTACTAGTAAAATACCAACGATTATGTAGAAAAACACAAATGCTAGCTACAATTCTAATGCCATGATAATCGAAAAATCTAATGCCAAAGTGTAGAGAAATTATATGAAATATAGGTAACATGGTACTAGATTTAGGAACAGCTACATTTTACCTCCTGAAGTAAGTAGTCCTGCTTACTAAAAATAAGAGAGAAAATTATCTTGTCCTTTCCCAGGGCACAAAGTTACTATGTCGGTGCCTCTGTCCAGAGTCATCAGTGTGTCTTTCTCGAGAATTTACAATAACATGTAGACAGCATCTTCTATAAATCTATAGCACAGAAATCAGAAGTAGTACTAGAGGAGACCACTGCATTTGAATTACACAATCCAAATGAATAAAGTGGTTATGGTGGGACAGAAAAATATTAGGAAGATTGATAACATTAGATATTAAGAACCACCATTTTTGCTGCTCCCAACAGTTCAGCATCAAAACAAGGCAGCTAAGGTAAGAGAAGATCTCATCGTAGTCCAACTGAACTACCCTAGAGTTGGAACTACCTGGGAATTGGAACAATTTTTGTAAACATCAACCTGTCCTATACTTAGTAACCTAAGAAGGAGACATGATCTGCATAGTAAGTGAAATGAAAAATTAATGTACCGTCTGCTGGCAAATATCAACTGTGGAGATATCTCTTCAAGAAAGAATAGAGAATTGAAAACATTAACAATGTGGGTCTTATAGGAAAAGAAAGAAAAATAAAATAAATCTGAATAATCTGAAGAGTAAAGAAAGAAAATAATTACTATAAAAACCAAGAAATATTGTTTTAATAAAATAGTTTAGCAATCACAATAGAATGCCAAAATATGCCATTTATAGGAATGGGAAAATGTGATGCAGAGTGAATTGATGGACTTAAAGTTGCAGACTGAAGGACTAGAAAATTAAAATGAAGAGAAAAAAAAAAAGATAAGGAGAAGAGATAGCTAATCTAAGAGCCAAAAGAGAAATCAAAACTGAAAATGATGCCTTTATCAAAGACAAAATGAGATAAACTTTTTAAATTGAAAAGAGAGCTGAATGTGTAGATCATATTGAGCTCACAATATTCTGTGGAAAATAATGGATAAATATCTGTAACTTGGCATAGCAATTTTAATGACAATGATGAAGAAAAGTTTTTATAAGAATTTTCTTTAAAAATTGAAAAAAAATCCAATTGACCTTAGTCATATAAATGCTAAATTATAATGAGCAATGCCCCAGTTTTCAAGGAAATTATAACCAAACAAGTACAGATCGGAGAAGCTGATATTCATATCTGAATGTGACAAAAATACACCTCACTTGTGAAAAGTTCTGAAAAGATATATCTCATGCATGCATTTGAAGATTAAGAGAAGAATTAGAATTTAAAATTCAAAAATGTTTAACTTTTTCTGTGAAGAACTAAATATTTCTTTTTAAATCTAGTTAATCTTAAAACTTAAGAGAACATAAAAAAAGTTGAAAGCAAAGATAGATAATATAAACCACAATAACTTAATTAAAAATTTTGACTATAAACCAGGTTATATTAATAGTCAGAAAAAGGTAATGATTTAAAACCCTATTATTAGTCTCATTTTGAACAGAGAAGAAATTAAAAAGTTGCCATGCCATTCTTTATTAATAAAAATGCAATTACATTTTTGAAAACATGAGATTTTTAAGAGTATAGATAGATTGATAAAAGAGCTAACCAGATAGATATAACTATACATGTATGTGTATGTATTATATTGTAAAATTAAGTCAAGGAAAATGCATTCTATTTAAAAAAGAACTAAAATTCAATAAGAAAGGTTAGAAGGAGAATTCACAAAGAAAATGACAAAATAAGATGAGCTGTAACAATAAATGAAAAAGGATTGAATTATTAAAATTCAAAGAATATCAAATTATTAAAATTTCTCTATATATGAAGTTATATCTTGAGTTATACACAAAAAAAATTACAAATAGATTATATATAAAAGAGTAGACAAAATATGTTCTAACAAAAAATACAGCAGAGATGGTTATAGTAATATTAGATAAAGTACAAACAAAGGACAAAAACATTCATTCATTGGGTTCTCATTATGTGCTAGATGTTCTTTTAGATGCTGGGAATATAGCATTAAGTAACAGACTTGGTACTTGGCCCCTGTGAAGCTCATTGGTGGGAGCCAAGTATGTATGTAATAAATAATTACACAACGTTATTAACAGTTAAGATAAATGCAAAGAGAAAAATAGTATGTAGGCACGTACTATTGGGAGAGAGGGTCTGTGTGGAGTCATGGCTGAAGAGGTGCTGTTTAAGCTAATATCTTTAAAAAAAACAAAAAAACAAAAGCGCATATATTAGCATGTGCGTGTGCTTGTTCCCTGTGTGCACTTTGTGTGAGTATTCACGGGTAGGTTAGTGTGAAATAGCAGGCAGAGGAAATAAGAGTGATGGTTCCAATTAAGGAAGGAGCTAGTATTTGATATTGATAAAAGATATGGTCAATGATTGAAATAGAAAAAATGCGAATCTTTATGCATTCATGGTAAAATGAAGCAAAACATTATTGGGATGTCAAGGAGAAACTGGCAAAAGATAGCAGAAGTAAACAATTTTATCACTTATCTTCTAATCTTTTAAATTTCTAGGAATCCAAAAATGAATTAACATTAGGAAATCTATCTAGGATAATATAGCACAAGCACAGAAATAGATACATTAAAATCTCATTTTCTTATCAGATACTGAAAAGTTAATGGACTAAAAGTAAAATCTATATTTAATTCTAAGAATAGTGGGGTGAAATTTAAATTCTTAGTGAAATTCTCCTAGTTTCATTAATTCTATCTAATTTGAAACAAATGTTATCATTTAATAAAGAAACATCTAAAACATTTCCATTAAAAAACAAAAATGATCAGATTTTTCAATTTCCCATCATATAATATTAAGCTTGAAATTCTAACCAATTCAGTCAAATAAAGGAAATGAGAAAAATACAAAATATGTTATTTAAAAGTAACAAAAGTAAATAGTATTTGTGAATAGTATGTTTTTATGTCTTGTAAACTTGAACAAATAGAATAAAGATAAAAAATGATAAAATTTAATATGGTAGCTAGTCAACAATTATAAAACAAAAAGGAATGGTAATCACTACACAAGGAAATATATTGTACAATTCCTAGGAGTATTATTATAAAAATATGAAATAAAACAAAATGAAAACAATGAATGTTATTTGCAAGACAATTCAATATTTTTATTGCTGTATCCTTAGTGTCTGTAAGTACCCAGAATATAGTAGGCATGTAATTTATATTTGTTCAAAGAAAGATTAATTGAGTGAATGAATAAATAGCTTCTTGAATCAAGGACCACATGTTATTGGACTTACATTCTCAGCAAACTAGTACAGTTCATTAAACATAGTAGGCATTCAATTAGTTTATTTAATTAACTCAAAATTAATTATTACTGGTAATAACAAACAAATTAATCTCCTGGGATTTCTCTTTATATATAAATATATGTTTTTAAAGATTTTATTGGGAAATTGGGGAGGGGAATAGCGTTGGGGAATCGAGGAAGGGGAACAGACAGGTAGACAAATTGCTGTTTTGTTCTTCAGTCTAGTTGTGGAGGACATCGCTTCACTGGCCCATGTTGGTATGATCATTGTGCTCTTCCTGGGTGGGGCAATTGGTTGCTGGTCATTGGTCTCTGGTCATTGGTTGGCTGCTCACTGTGGCTCACAGCAGCTCTTGCTGGCTGCCAGCCACTCAGGTAGCTCATGGCAGCCCACTGCAGCCCCGCTGCAGCCTACACCGTCGCCAGTGACTCACAGCAGCCCAGCTCCAGGTCAAGCTGTTGTTCATCATCTTAGCCGTAGAGGGCGCAGCGTCACTGGCCCTTAATGTGTGATCCGAACCGCGGCCCTGCTGCTCAGAGCTGGTGTCTTTATATCTTAATGCTCCCTTTTTTCATTACTCCATTCTCCTGCTAGACTAACTCATTCTCCAACATTTTATGTCAATATTTTTACTATCAAAATGTCTCTGTAGTGATTAAGAAGATGGGCTCTGGCATTAGAGCCCACTTAGAAATCCATCTCTATCTATTAGTAGCTGTGTGATGTTGGGCAATTGTATATAACTCCTCTGAGCCTCAAGTCCCCATTACAAAATAAATAACAAAAATTTAAAATTTAGAGTGATAGGAGTGCTTAACTAAAAGAATATTTTTGTAAAAATTAAATGAAATAAAATATGCATATGCATATATTCCTTAGTATATTGGTTGACGGGTAGTGAGTGTCCAATAAATGTTAGATCGTCATCGTCATCATCATCATCAATCATTATCACCATCTTGCCTCCGTTCTCCATATATTCCAAAGTTTGGTTTAAGATGCCATTTGAACTATAAGCTGCTAAAATAATCATAATATTTCTCAGAACTAGTATTGATCGTATCTTCTCTATTCAAGGACATAGGATGGCTTGCTTTTTTCACAATATAAAGTCAGCTCATCACTCAGGGTTGATTCATTCAGCAACATTTATTGAGTACCTAACACAGTTCCTGACACATTATAGGCATACAATGGATATTTGTTTAATGAAGGAAAATGAATTAATGAAAAAAAATGAGCTGCTATTTAGTAAACATGGTAATAGACACTGGATACAAGAATAAATGTGCTACCACTTCATATAAACTAATAGCTAATATTTATTGAGGATTCACTATAAGCTAAGGCCTGTTACTGGATAAATTGCAAGCATTATTTCCCTGATAATACTTTGGAAGTATTATTATTCCTAATATACAGGTAAGGAAACTGAGGCTTAAAGAATCTTGTCTAAGATTACTTTGGTAATAAGTGGAAGAAACAGAATTCAAATCCATGACTTTCTAATTTTAGAGGCCAAGCTTCTCTACTTTGTAAATATCCTACTCCTTTAAAATGTTCTAGCAGGCTATATAGAAAAAGCATTGACTCTCTAGTAGTACAACATTATCTATTAAGCCTTCCTATCCCTCTTAATTTCAGTGAACTATATCAGGGATCAGCAAACTGTGGCCCACGGGCCAAATCTGTGTTTTTGTACAGCCCACATGCTAAAGATTTATTTTTATATTTTTAAACGGTTGAAAAATTCCAAAGATAACACTTTGTGACATAAAAATTATATGACTTTCATATAATTTCCAATTTTGCCTTTTGGCCTGCAAAGCCTCAAATATTTACTATCAGATTTTACCTTACAGAAAATGTCTGCCTAGCCTTGGACTAGATTATGTGGGATGCCCTTCAGCAACGTGGGTAATGCATATGCCATCGCCGATTTATAGTAAATGTACCGGGAGCAAATAGGCATATCAGCCCCACACAATTTCTGGGAACTGTTTGCCAGCACTTCAGTGCAAAAGAGTGAGAGAAACTACAAAACAGAGACAAGAGTCACAAGACGATTAGTATATTGAACTGATGCTTAATGTGAAAACTGATTTCATTCTCTGAAGAATTACTTCCTACTTCCACACAAAAGTACCTTGTTTTCAATAAATGATTTAAATGTTATTCTGCCCATTAAAAAGTTCCTCTCTAGTTTCATGGAAATAAATCATATAGGAAGAGAAGAGTGCTTGCGATTTAGAGGCCAATTTGTAACAAATGCCTTTTTAAATGTGCGTCATTTATTCAACCAGTAATTGTTGAATGCCAGGCACTGCACTAAGCATAGGCGATACACTGTCAGTGACCTGCTTTCTGACCTGAAATAATTGGCTATTTTGTTTTATTAAATTTATTGGGGTGACAATGGTTAGTAAAATTGTCACAATTCTGTAATACATCATCTGTATATCACATTGTGTGCTCACCACCCAGAGTCAGTTCTCCTTCCATCACCATACGTTTTTGTCACCACTGACATGCTGTATGTTAGTATGTGAGTTGCTGCACACAATAAACTGAATCCTCCCTAAAACTTGAGTTTTATCCAAAGACCGCTTTACATTTTTGTTCAGCCTAAATGAAGGTCACAAATTAAAACTTCCTGAGGTAATGGTGTGCTAGAAAAGAAAAACACTGCTACAGGAGCAGAGGGGAGAGATTTACTCTAAGGCGAGGAACTAGGATTTTAGCCGAGATCTTAGATAGACTGAAAATTGATCACTAGTCGGCTAAGTTACGAAATAAATCAGCTCCCTCAGATTTTTCTAATTAAACAGGGTGTAAATTATTCAGATAGAACTGTTGAGGTTATAGATTGTAAAATCAAAAAAATGCAAATCTGAGGTACTTGATTTAATTGTACAACAGTAAATGAGCTCAGGGAATCAAGAAAGCAAGCAATTTACATTTTAAAGCATTTGAGCAGGGGGCCAGAACTGTTCTAAGTGCGCTGCAATACACACAGCCCTTGAAAACAAACTTGGCAGAGCAAAACACTCAAACACACATATTAGTTAATTAGGGAAAGTACTGGTGTAACAAAAGTAAAAATTAAAAGAGACCAATACAGACATTCTCATGCAATTTGGACTGTGATGGATTTGGGAGGGCAAATTTATCGTTTTGCTAAAATAGTGCTCAGATTCAAAAGTATGATTTTATACTCAGAGTCAAAGAAATTGGTCTAAAAAATCTACTCACCAGTGAATTATATTGTTTCATTAGATATATGTAAAATAAATAATTGTGTTGTGCAGAAGAGCTGTTTTAAGTAGGGGCAAGTGGAGCTAAAAATTTCCTTGGAGGAGTGTATAATTTACAAGATAAGTATGACACATTCTCTCAATTATAAGAGCAGGATATTCATTCTAGCAACTTTTTTTAATGTTCCGTTACCTTAGATCAATCATCATAAAACTACAGAAAAAGTAGCCTTGTAAATAAATGGCATACATTTTTATGCTGATAACAATGTTTTTCTGTTTCAGTTTATCAAGCCAACTATCAAAGCGTAAATTCAAAATATAAAACCTGTTTCATTTGCTATTCATTGTTGTAATAGGTATTAGGAATATTATTTCATATATATTATATATATTTTACAAATGCGTTTGCATATTAATATAAGTTCAGTGAATGATAGGTAACATATAATTACACATTAAAAATAAGTTCTAAATGACAGCTAGAAGTTAGAATCATAGGTGGTGAGTTAAAATAATGGAGTGTTTTGTATCTTAGATATCCAGTCCAAGTTTGAAAAACTGTTCTCCTTCAAGGCTATATCTGGCTATACAAGGTGTGGTAAAAAAAAATATAAAATAAAAAATGGTGAATGTTTAGTTTTAAAAAATGTATTACAGCAAAAAACACATTGCCATTAATCCCCCTCAAAATACACCATGCCACCCCACCACCCCTACTTTGAAAACACATCCCATTGTTCTTGCCACTTTCTGAAGCAGTTCTGGAAGTCCTCTTTCGTGAGTCTTTAGTTTCATTGTCATGGTTGCCTTGATGTCCTGAATCGATTAAAAATGTTTACCTTTCATGGTCATTTTGACTTTGAGGACGAGCCAGAAGTGACACAGTGCCAGATCCAGTGAATAAGGTGGATGAGGACACACTGTAATGTTTTTATATGACAGAAATTGCCGTATACCAGAAGCAATGTGTGACACAGAGCATTGTCATGATAGAGGAGGAAACCGTTTGCCCATATCTCAGGCCATTTTCTATGCACATCATTTTTTAAACACTCTAATAAGCCCTGATAATATTCGGAGTTCATTGTAGTGTTCCTGGGTACAAACTCAGCTCTCAATTCTATCAAGGTCAAAAAACACAATTAGCGTCACCTTTCCATTGGATGGAGCTCGGCAGCAGCATTCACCATATTGTCTGATCACCCTTCGTACAAGTATTTCCTTTGGCCTGCACAGTGTTTGTTAAAACAAATGTAACTTTCATGTGAAGCATACTCTCTCCGGTGTACCTTAGTTCTCACCACGATTGTTATACTTGTAACTCCATAGGCACGTGGGTCTGTTTCTCTTGGGCAAACCACATCCCTGATTTATAGATAAAGAAGTAGGAAAGTTAAACTAAACTTTAGCCACAAATTGCATAGCTCACTAGTAGAAGACTTTAGATTAAAATTAATGTGTCATAATTCTCACAACAATGTTTTTTATAACAGTAATAACGATTATAATTGCTTCCATTTATTGTTTGGGCCATGTGTGGTACTAACTACTATATATAAATTATTATATTTAAGTCTTTAAAAACTGTGAGATAGATTTTTAGCTTACTTTCATTTTACAGATAAGGATGCTGGGATGCAAGGGGTAGCGTAGCTTGTCTAAGTTTGCCACTCTGCAATAGCTCCACTCAGCTGTCTTTTACTTAATGAGCGTTAACCTTCTCTTAATTTGTATAACATCGGTGATGGTTCCCAAATATTAGTTTGAGAATCTTTCATTCTGTATGCTCAAAAGTATTTACAAAAGAAAAACACTGACATTTAGGTTTTTAATTAGAAGTTGATAAGATACATCTCTCTGAAATTTTTAGAAGGAAATAATATTTATTGAGTGCTTATTATTGGCCAATCATGTGGGTAAGATATTTTTATATGTCAGGGAATTTTTTACAGTAATCTTATAACTCATGTATAGTTATCTCATTTCGACAAAGAAGTAAAGCATAATGACATAAAATTATTTGTCCAATGTGACTGTTAATAAATAGTGATACTAGAATTTGAACCTAGTTTTTTTTTTGCCTCCAAAACCCTTATTTTTCATAGTAATATTTTAAAATATTATTTTACCATATCTGTTTGGTAAGGAACTTACATAGATTATGTTAAATGAGCCATGGAAGTACAATATTTCTCTTAAGATAATTTCGAGCAAATTATTGAATATCTACACTTCAGAATTATTTTTTTGTATCATTGCCTATAGTAGGAATAGTTTTCAGAATTTGGTTGTGTAGATTGCTATGCATAAAAGATTTTGCTGAAAATATATTAAGATGCCATAAAAATATTATGACTACTTACATCTAAAACCTTTAATATTTTGAAATTATTACACCACCAACAAAAAAATTTTGTGTTCTAAAAATATGCTCACCATCCACCTTCTATCTTAACTAAAGATTGAAATGCCATACACATGACCTTTCTACGACTAAAATAATTTAATCTTGAGTGAAAACTCTGCTCTGGAAATAGCATTACAATGTATATTTGTTTCAGGGTCATCTGTGAAACTCAGTATTTACTAAGAACTGTGGATATTCCAGGTTTATAATTTTGAAAAATTTTAATGGCATGATGTTTAGAAAATATCCCAACATTTACAAATTTCAAATCTAAAATCCTTCAAGTACAAATATATGATAAAAATAAGTATGTGATTGCTTTATTGATTTAATTACTTATTTGTTGATTATTTATTAGGTACCTATAGAAAAATACACTAGGCATTATTTTGAGAAGTGACAAAACAAAACAAAATATTTGTTTTCTAGAAGATTTCATTCTAATGGGTTGGAAAAGACAGACAGTACATTTTAAAACCCATTTCATAATGTATCAGGTTGTGATAAGTGTTACGATGAACAAGAAATCAGAATAAAGAGAATAGCAAGCGGGAGAATGGAAAGGAAAATCCTGCTGATCAATGACGACCTCTCTGCAAAGGTAACATTCCTGCAGAAAGCTGCCCAATGATAGAGATGCATGCAAACACCCAGGAGGAGGAAGGAGTATTCCAGGAAAGGAGAATTAAGGTCTGGGAATATTACAATGAATGTAGCAACATAGGGCCTGTAGATTTGTTAGTAGATTTGTTTTAGCTCTGAGACAGAAACTATTTAGGGCATATGATTTAACTTCATTTTAAGAGAACTAACCCTGGTTGCTGTGCTGAGAATAGACTGACAGAGAGCAAAGGAAGAAGTAGGGAGACCAGTAGAGTGAATTCAAAATAAGTAAGTTGTGAGAGATGCCTGCATGAAAGCTGTAGAGAAGGTTAGATGTTGTTGGATTCTGATATATTATGAAATAGTATCAATACGCTTTGCCCATGAATTGTGTGTGGGGTGGGAGAAATATACTGGAATCACAATGTTTGCATTTTGTTGTAATAACTAGAAGAATGGAAGGATCATTTACTCTGATGGGAAATATCATGGCAATGGTAGGTTGGCAGGTGGAAATGGGCCTATTAGACATCCAAATGGAAATGTCAGGTAAACAGTGTGTGTCTGTGTGTCTGTGTGTTACCATTCAAAGGAGGTGTCCAGACAAGAATAAATTTGATAACTCTTTAGTATATGCATAATTTTTAAATAAAGTATACGATAACCTTGGGAATTGGTGTGAATTAATAAATGAAAATGTCCAAGGACTAACCTAGGGCCCTGAAGTAGTTAGATATTGCAGAGATGAGGAAAAATAAGCTGATGAAAGTGAAGGCAAGGGCACAGTGAAGGAGGAAAAATACAAGTGAAGACATTATTTTCAGAAGAAAGGTGTGATCAACTTTATCAATACTGATTATAGGTCAAGTAGATGAGAACTGAGGAACTGATCAATACATTTAACAATGTCCAGGTCAGGTCGTTGGTTACTTTTACAGTAGCATTTTGGCCAGTGGTAGGAAGACTGATTTGAGAAGCTAAAACAGAATGGTAGGGTTTTTTTTTGCAGAAGCGGAGAACAAAAATGAGTTGGAATAAAAATGAGGGGGGAATAGGGTAAAAAAGATGCACTTTTTTCTTCCTCTTTAAAAAAGAAACAAAAAAACTTTGGAGAAATACCAGTATGTGTTGACACTTGATGACTCAGGGGGGAAAGGTCTTTGATTGGATCACAGACAGTTCAGTTATGAAAACAGGACTGGAGGCAATATAGGTATAGATAAGTAGATAGCTATTGTGGTAGTGTTACAGGTTGACTTCCCTGGAGGGTAGTGTAGATAACGGTAATTAAGAAGTACCTTTGGAATCCACGCACTGGAAGGGAGGAGGAAAGTGCAGGCACTGGAAGGAGGTAATTTGAGCTGTGCTGCAGGCCCAACAACAGCCCCCACCTGACACCAAGAAGGATCTCTAAACTAGAATGGCTTGTCAGGGTTGTCTGAATTTGGACCAAGGTGGTCAGGTTATCATACTCATTCATTGAGCAATTGTTGGCTGTACGCTACCGAGGAAAGAATACAACTTTGGGTGAGCTAATTCTTTATAGCAGTCCCTAAAGGGTCTGAGAGCTGAATGCTGTCTGTCAGTAGAACTCCCAACAGTTGGGACAAGTCCTTCATCAAAGGAGAATCAAGGGCACACGTTGCAGTGTCCTCCGTAGGTGGAGTATATATAAGTGTTTTTTAGATTACTTCCATTTTCTCCAAGAATCTGGGGGAAAGAAGTGAGGGAAAGGACCGGGAGTCGTTTTGAAAGACAGTAGGTATAAAAATATGATCTAAAGGATTGAGAGAGAATGGACTCCATAAACATTAAATCAAGTGTACAGAACCTCTGCCAGGGTTCACAGACTATTGTACAAAGGGCCTGCCTGAGGTTCATGGTCATGAATTTAGAACAAAACTACTCATCATTGTTGATGTATTTTTCTATCCCTATTTCCTTGCCCAGAGCAGAATAGGTAGATAATTCAATTTAACCAAGGTTGAAGTTGTGGCAGGGGAATAAAATGGAGAGAGGAATGGTAAGAAATCACATTTGTAGGCAAGGAAGTAATTATCTAATGAGATATTATATAATGTAAAATAACTGAAGAGAATAGATAAGCCCAAAAGCTTGACAATAATAAGATCTATGAGTTTTGGGAATTGACTTACTAAGTGACTTGTTGGCTTTACTAAATAACCCCCTTCTCCCAATTTTATGGGTCTATAATATTCAAAATCTCTATACATGCTCTATTATTTCTGTTATATTTTTGACTTTCCAATGCTCAGCCTTACAATTAATTGAATTAAGACTGATCTCAATTTAGGGAAACAAATTGAACTTTAAAGCAAGCAAATAATTTTTTTTTAATGTAATTGCTCACCCAAAGTGCAGAAATTTAAGTCAGATATATAGAACTTCTGCCAGGGTTCATAGACTATCATCACATTAGTTAAACAAATTCATATACAATGTTCACGTTTGAGATTATTTTACCACATATATTATTTACACTCAAAGTATCTTTTTGTAGTACACATCAAGATACTAAAGAAAAGACCTAAGATCAAAAACATTTTATCACACTCTTTGGATTATCTTTTTACGAGAGAAATGATAATTTACTGTCTTACTTATAATGTAGTTAAAATTGTCTCTTTGAAGGCTAACATACACTAGTGTGCTTTGGTTTCCTCTTAATTAGTGAACACTTTGGCTGGATGATTCATGTTTGATGATGTGTAAAGTGAAAATGGCAAATCATAGCAAGAGAGTACTCATTTGACCTGTTATATATATAACCAATGAAAAAAATAGGAATGAAGAAAGTTTCATTATAACTTCTCGTTATCTCTTATAGATTTACCTCACCACATCTCCAGCTGTATCATAATTCTTATCTTCATGTAATAGATGGGAGTGTATTTTTTTGACATACCTCTAATTACTACAACTGATATTCTTGAAAGGCTCATTTTGTTAAATAATTATCATTTTTAAAAAGTGATGTGATATACCATTCAGATGACTTATAGCAAATATTTTAAAGAATTGTAGCATTACTTCATGTGATGTGTAAAAGGAAAATGTTTAAAGAAATAATTACATTGATTGAAACATTCTAAATTAAGAGTATCAGAATAACTATAGACTAATAACATACTAGTTCCAAAATGAATTCGTCATCTTGGAGGCTCAAATTCTTACTGGCTGAAGTTTTGTTTCTCTTTATTTAACCTTAGTGGATGCCAGTATCTCATCATTTAGTGGGGATAGTAAGCCGTGCCCTGTCTGCTTACAAATTGATCTCAGGCTCAAGAGCTCACATTTGCCAGTAAAACACCACAAAGCTTCATGTTTCTATGGCTTTCAGTCAAGGTACCATTCAACAATCAAATGTTTATTTTTAAAACTATTATGATTATAACAACCTTGCTTGTTATAGAGTGTCTTATGGAAGGCTTTATTTATGTAAGGAAAAATGGCTATATATTAAAAATGTTAATTTGATTATGTCAAAATAAATGTGAGAATTATTTTTTCCATTCTTCACTAATTTTTGCCCCTTTATGTTTTCATCTGTTAGAAATGATTTTTAATGAGAGATCTTTATGAAGATTATTTCTAAATTCCAAAAACCAGTTTGGTCTATCTTCCAAATGTTGAATTGCTTTTTTTGTCCTCACACCTTTTCTTTAAAACAATCACATTGAGTTTGATTTGCCAACTCACTAGTTATTAACTGCATGACCATAGCCAAGTTTTTATTTGCTTTCACATATGTTTAGCAATCTTTACAACAGAGAAGTTAATATTTAATTTCCAAGATGCCTGGCATAGAGTAGGTATGCTAGTAGCTACTATAATTATTATTCATCAATTTCCTTATATTCCCCTTTATTTTTTAACATGTTAATGTCAAAGGTAGTTTCTAAATGATGTCTGATCAGTTTTTATTATAAGATATTTACATGGGACACAAAAATCTGACAATTATCTAACCTGATGATAATAGGAACAATAGTAACAATAACAAAAGTGACAAAAGACTTCAATATGCAATCACTTTGCATGTGAAGCAGCAAGCACCAAGCCAATATTCGAAAACCTGTCAGTTGCTTTTATAGGAATCATAAAAGTGAAAGCCATGAGACCCCTCAGAAAGAGCACCCCTCTCAGTTCCTCAGTCTTACAATCTTACAAATGAATCTGATACCAAGATGTTAGTAATTAATAAAACTCAAGTCTCTGACACCTTGTCTAAAGCGATTTGCCTTTGCCGATGGTTTTACATAAAAATTCAAACTCAATTTTATGAAGTTTAGAATTCATAATGAATTCTCTCTGCATTCACAGAACTTTTGACATTAGAGAATTAATTGAGAATGCCTGGAGCATTGACAGTAAAACTGACTAGCACCACCTCCCAGAATGAATCTATGACCAAGTGCAATTAAAAATGGGCACTCCATTCCCATTCCTTCTCCCAAACTCACAACTCCCATAAGCCAAACATTGCCACTTATTCAGAACAGATTTAGGACTAGGAAATTAAAGCTCAGGAGACAGATGAACCTCAGCACATTATTCCTAATTGTATGACATTTATCTTCTTGCCTTGACCCTTTTCCCAGTAACTAATGAATCCATTGTATTTAAAATACCTACCATCAAAAGATCAGTTTCCAGAACCCACCCCTTATGCATTTCCTTCTTGCCAGTTTCCTGCAGCCTCTCTCTCTCCAACACTTCGAAATTTCACCTCTCTAGTGAGTGGTTTTTGAAATATTTTATTTGTGTGTGTGTGTGTGTGTGTGTGTGTGTGTGTGTGCTTCTCACACTGAAACTAGTTAAGGTATTTCAGTGGGTGTAAAACCTTCCTAGTTGGTTTGCAAAGTTGCTCAGCCCGCTATACCACCCACCATGATCTTTATGAAGTCTTGCCAAGAAACTCCTTAGACCTTAATATCCAGCAACACCGCACTTCTTCAGAGTTACTGAAAGTTTTGAACTTACCATAACCATGAATCCTAAGACTGGGACATATCCATCTTTGTTTTGTCCCTTATAAGTTTATCATCAAATTTATAGTCAACTTCTAATAATTTGCAAATGTATACAACATATATTCTTAAATGTTTCTTATCCTACAGGATTCTTAACACTCCCATTTTGCCTTCACCTGGAATTTGTCTATACGTGTTTATCTTTTTGTGTTATAGTCATACATATATATTTTTAAGCTGCCTCATCCTTTGTGGAATAATGTAGGTAAGAAAAGCAAAGAAAGGAATCAGGCAGGAAGAGAGAAAGGAGGGAAGGCAGAAGGAAGGCAGAAAAGGAAGGAAGGAAGGAAGGAAGGAAGGAAGGAAGGAAGGAAGGAAGGAAGGAAGGAAGGAGGAAGGAAGGAAGGAAGGAAGGAAGGCAGGAAGGAAGGAAGGAAGAAAGGAAGGAAGGGAGGAATCTAAGAGAGAGAGAGCGCTCGCGCGCTCGCGCGTGTGTGTGTGTGTGTGTGTGTGTGTGTGTGTGTGTGTGTGTATGGTGTGTTGGTGTACATGTGTTAGCAACTCATATTCAGGGGAATAGCATGAAGTAGTACATGATAAATGAACATGGTATGTACTGGTAACTTATTAGTATGGCTGTGACAAGTTGAAACTACGATGGTTTGGGCTCATGCATCTATGTGGTGACACAAATTCCTCTGAGCTAGGTCTGCAGACAGGTGGCCCAACTGGGTATGATTAGTTCATATGTCTACATCGTTTCTTTACAGCTCTTGTGTACCACCAGTACCTAACTTAGTGTTCAATGTGCAGTTTACACTGATGAAATTTTGTTAAATGAATTGATGAAATTTGTCTTATACTTGTCATCATGCTTCACATCACACAGCCTAAATCTACATTCTGTCATGCGAGGCTCTTAGTTACATCATTTCTTGTATACCTCTTTTTCTTTGCATGGTTCATCTAGGATGAATAGGTGTAATAATTCTGTAAGCTGCAGTTCTAATTAAAGCTCCACTATTGCTCTGCATGAGATTCTGAACTTGGAAAAAGATGAAAGGAGACAAGGCCTGGGGCCCTGTATTCCTTGACCACAAACTTTCTCCTCCAGTCTATTGCTTATCTATTTGTCCATGTGCTTTCTAGTATGTCCAGGAAGAGGTTTGTTTCAGTTCATCATATAAACGTGAATTTTGAAGTCCTTGTTTAAGGTTTTTTTTTCACTCTTTTTTCCCTCAAAGGTAAAAAACAGAACATATAAACAAATATTTTTTTACCTTGTGTGAGTAGCAGTAAAATAACCAAAGCCCCATCCATCAGAGTTCTTGTTCTTATATTTTAGTTCTCTCCTTGATATATTAGAATGTGTAACCTATTAAAAGTAATGTGATAAGCACTCAAACTAAGTTCTCTGATGAACTTTTCATCAGAGAACTCCAAAGAAACTGCTTTCTGTTCACAATGAGATCAAAACAACCAGCTATATTTTCACTGAGACTCTCCCTACTTGCCATCCCCACTCCAACCAAGAAATTCTCACAAATAATTCTGCCTCAGCTCACCCAGAATCTGGTGTGACACATGGACCACTTTCACATTTTAAAAATGTTTCGCTTTTTTTTTTTCCAGGCAGAAGGATTTGAATGAGAAAAATACACTTTCCATCAAAGTCCAGACTTCTCTTTAGAATTTACATGACTTTATGAAAGAAAAAAATGATCTATTCACATTTGAAAGAAACCCATTTATCTTTGTACTGCTGGTGCTATAATATAGAAAATAACAACAGATGATTCCATGAGGAAATGTTGATTATACTTGTATTAGCAGCTGATACAAAACAATTACAGCTGAGTATGTTATCTTTTGGGTCATTGTGACCTCAAAACAAAATTCAGGTCATAATTATTCTGTAATTTTTTTATGTCTACTTTCTAGGTCATGCCTGCACTTCAATTTCTCAGAAATAGGCATTGATTTAGTATTATTTCCTATTAAAATATTGTTTTAACTCCAATAGGTTGATTTCAAATGTCATAAGTAAGCATAATACAAACTTGTAGTAAATAGATTAGAAGCTACATATATACTTTTCAGAAACCATTTAAGAAATTCAGTTAAAATAAATTAATATCCAAGCTCAGGGAATAGAGTCAATGTTGTTATAACAGCATATACGACGTCAGAGGGGTAGTAAACTGGGGGTAGTTATCACTTTGTGAGGGGTGTAAATGTCTATTATGTTGTTTTGTACACCTGAAACTAATAAAAAATTAACATTCAAAAAGCTTTCCAGGGTTTATAAATTCAATGAGGATAAACGGGGAAGTAAAACCATATGTGCACTAAAGAGATATCACAGCCCTACTGCAACCACTGTCTCACTATATGGTTCCTGTGCTTTTAGGAGTAGAGTCAAAGGAAACCAGATAAGAAACCCTGCCATGCTTTTTTTTTTTTTCATATTGAGATCTTTTATTGGAAAAAGGATAGCTTTCCTTAGGATCAATGCATAGGAATTTAAAGTCGTGAGTCATACGTATATACTTGAAAATGAATGAACTTGATTTTTCTATACGTTAATGTGTATGTTTTCAAACCACCAAAAAAAACCCCACCAAAACACATAGAGCTAGGACAATTCTTTCTCTCTTGTCTTGTCACTTTATGAACCACTTAACTATTTACAATGAAACAGAGTTATGTGTACAATCGTAAACACTTACTTCAATAATGAATATCTCTTTGTTGATTTGTCATTATGCCTCTACTGTTTATTGGTTTTCATGATTTTGAATATGTTTAAGAAGATTTTATTGTAAATTCAGCAAATAAATAAATTGTTACCCATCTCTCTAAAAAGTAAGGTATAGAATCCTTCTTAGGATATTAAAGTTAATGATTTATCTCCTTTATATCTATTCATTATATTTTCTTGACTGCTTACTTTCATCATTTGCTCAAATTAACAAACATTAAATTTGAGGGTCTACATTGTATTACTACAAAACATGCTATTTTAGCATGAAATAATGAAAAGTTTCAAAAAAATCTCTTTTACAATTGATGAATAATGGAAGGAAAGGCAGAACATTTTCAAGAAGCATTTCTCACCATGGGGACATGATTTTACAGAGAAAATTCTGGGACAATGTTTATTTATAAAAATATTGACCTGCTATTTCTAAGAAACTATTCTAAAAATCATGTCTGATCAGCCTAGCCAAGCAAAGAGACAGGGACTTAGGTACTGAGCTATAAATTAATAATCAATACTAGAATTACAAATAACACACATACTTCTTTTTTAGACCACTTTATTTTTAGGAAAGTATTTTCAAATCATGCAAATGTAGCATAATTTAAGGGAAGACAATTGAACCCCAATCAGTGCTATAATCCTTCCTATACAGGAGTATTTTTATAGCTGTAATACTCCCAGAGTAATCAAAATGGTTGAGTATAATTAATGCACAATCCATCCCAGGTTTCTATTAGATAAAAGTAACATGACTTTTCCACTCACTTTTATAGAAAAAAACCACACTTTATATCCTCTTTATATTTTGTAAGAGCACAGAAGTCTCTCTAATTGACAAATGCTTGTTTGGTTTTACACACCATTCTTAGCACGACATATAATGAAGCAGCAAGTTGGCCACCAGGTACCCCTAACCACTTCTATGTCCCATCTCACTCTGCATGAATTGGTTTTATTAGTAGTAGAAAAATCAATATGTAAGAAATATTATAATGAAATAAAAGAACAACTTCATGTGTTATAAATGTACTGTCTAATTTCTTCCTACACTGGCAACTTGTATGCACTGTAGTGTCCATATAATCTGAAAACAGTGGTATTTAAAATTGCATGGTATAGATTTTTTTTTAAGGCCTCCCCTATCTCTACTTAACAAACAAAAAGAAACCTTGTCTAGATAATGAGAGAAAAGTAAGTACAAGTTACAAACGTAGTAATTCTTTAAACTCCTTTTTGCCTTGCATCTAAATGCTGTGTTATGTTGACAGATCTGGGAAATTTTAGTGGCCGGACAAGAAGTGCAGTCTCTGTGAGGGAAGGCCAGGGGGTTGTTCTGATGTGCTCTCCTCCGCCTCATTCTCCAGGTACAGTAGGATCCATTCTATATTGCTGCTGCTGTCTTTTACTGTATGCTCGTTCTTTTAGACAGTGTTTTGACTGGGAAACACTCCAGGTGAAATGTGCATGGTTGTCATGAAATGTATCAGAGTACTAGATATGAAATTAAAGATCCCATACTCCAAATACCACTGGACAAAAGACTGAGCTCCTATGATAAGATGGTTTTATTTTATTTAACTTTTGAGTGTCATGCTTATGTCTGTGCCTGCCACCAGCAAGGAAGAGATTGCCTGGAGCACAAGGAAAAGGATAAGCTGCAAGAGTAAGAACCTTTCAAAATTATTGGGAGTGTCAGAGTTGAGTTAACTGAAGAGCAGCATGCATCTTATTTCAGAAGATAAGCTGGGAACTGGGTTGTTTACAGTGTTTATCACACTGAAGCAAAAAGTGCTGAGAAATATTTTTTGAGTTTAAAAAGAAAACTATAATTATTATATTTTGGCGACTTGAGTTCTTGTGAAAGTCATGGTAATAGGTAAGTATTTCATGGGATTCGGAGTCACATAATAGTAAACTGCTCAGATTAATTACATTCCCTTTTGTCAGCTCAAAGCTAGTTATACTCATTTTGTTTGAGTCCTATAATTTCAAATTAGTACATTTTTGTACATCAGTATAGTTTTCCTATAATACAATTTAAAAGTGGCCAGCATCAATTACAGAGAGAGAGAGAGAGAGAGAGAGAGAGAGAGAGAGAATATCAATGATGTCTATTTCCATCTGAGATATAATGATGACTTTAGACTTAACAACTGAAAACAGAATTCAGGGTCCTGGAATCTTAATAAGTTTTTCTTCTTTCTGTTTAGTGTGAAAGCCATACTTATGTCTAGGTTGTTCTATTAGTGTAGTAAAGGGGCCGAATTTTGTTCCATCATAGGTAATTTTTATCAAAAATTATAACAGAACCTCGTTCAATTTTCTGAGTGTCTCAGCTTTACCTGACCCTCTTAGCTTGTTTTTTTAAATGAAAGAAAATCATACTACATTTCAACAAGGAAGTATTTTTGAAAAAAATTTGAGTTTCAAAATCACTATTAGGAATAATTTCTGAGTTGTACCTAATTCCTATATGTCTATTCAGTCACTCCGATACTTCTGTGATCAGTTTGGGGATCCTACAGTAAACATATCTCATCATACATACATGTGATTTGAGATCAAAATTTTTTCAAAGCAACATGTGCTTTAACTTTTTTTGTTATGGATAAGACAAAACATTTTAACAGGCTTAGGAGAATCCTGTATCATTAATATATGTTAAGTCTAATGGGTTATGAGACAGATTTTTTTTTTTTGGAGAGCAGTGTTACATGAATAATTGTTAGGGCCAAGAAGGAGGAGGAAGAGGAGCAGGAGGAGAAAGCAAGAAGCTCTATAAACAATGCATGTATTCAGCAAACTTACAGGAGTTAACAACACGAAATGACCCCTGTGGGAAAGAAAGCAAGATTCTCTGAGTTATAGCAAGGCTATTGGAACATGTGTAAAAAAAGTGAAATGGGAGAGGATGATATAGGAAATAAAACTACAAGATTACACACAAATGATCCCATTGGCAAAGAAATCTCTGCAGAGAAGATTTCTAATGGGAAAGGAATGGTATAATAAATTATAAACTTGAGATAAGAATACGTATTAATAATTGATTAAATAAAAATGTGATCTTTGATGGAGATAAATAAGAGTAAAATTGTTATTGTATCTATGTCATAAGAAATATTAGGCTGATTATATAATTTAAGATGTAGGAGATAAGAAATATTAGGCTGATTATATAATTTAAGATGTAGGAGAGGTTATATGCTACTACATATTCATTCTGGAGTGTTGTCAAATTATCAACTCAAACAGTGTTAGCACAACAGAGTTTTAGGGAACACATGCATGGCCCCATATAAAAGAAGTAGCTTAGCGTCCAGGTCAATGTCTAACACTTGCCAGATGGGTAGTTGTCCCTGATCAGCCAAATCCTATATATCTTTAGCTTCTTTGTTGAACATTCCTTTTATATTCTGGCTCCAACAGAAATTTGCATGTCCCTTGAAGACATGGCTTCCCGTGCAGCCCTTTAAAGTTATGGTTGTTTAGTCTCTTGGATTATATGTACCATTCAGTGTGAGTTTGGAGCACTTATCCTCCTTTCTCCTCATTGCCCATACTCTGTTCTTCTGCCTTACAAACCCTCAGTTTTGAATTTCAAGCCATCAGACTCTACACTTCTCCTGTCAGCCGTTACACTCCCAGCTCATGCCCCTTTATTTCCTGAAGATTTTACCTTCTGGGCAACTGTAAGTTTCTTCAATACTACTCCAGTCTTAATAGATGGTAATTTCAGTAGGTCCCTTACACCACCCTGTCCTCTTGGTTTCTTATATTTCTCCATTTCAATGGTCTTGTTTTACAACTAACCTCGGCCACTTGAGTGAGCTGTTATTACCAACAGCTACAATCTCTTCAGTACTGCATTTGCAAGCATCCTGTTCTCTAACATCTATCTTCTGCTCACTCCTAGTACTCTGACTCCAGAAATCCTTTAAACTCACAGAAACCTATAAATCATTGACTCTACCTCCTTTTCACCCTATTTATTTACCCTCCTTTGATTCTCACATTTCTCCATCAATTGCTATTATTTTCTTGCATACGGCCTCAATTCCTTCATCCCTCTTTTGCTTCAACACACTGACAAGACAGTTGGCAACCATTAATCCTGATGTAAATCCAACATTCATTCAGCCTACTGCATGTCTGAACCTACTCAGCTTAATATGATTTTGAAAATATAATTATGCAGACTGATCTGAATTTAAAATCCAAACTATGTATTTTAAGTGCACTTTCATACTGACTAGAAATTAAAGAGAAAAACCCACCTAGTCCTTTTCCTGTAATTTTGTGAAATCCACAATGTGTCTCCCATCCTTCAATTTTTCTACCTCCTTCACTCTCATCTGATAACAATTTCACTGTGAAAAGGAAAGCAATTAGAAGAAGAAGATGTATACAAGCCTTCATCACCAAATCACACACTCACTAGCTTCTGTATTGACACACGCTAAATTCCCTGTATTAGTTTGGATGCATCGTGGTGTTTCTAAGTCCAATTCTTAGCACTATAGTGTTATTTGTTTGTTTTGTGTTGTTTGGTTTTGTCTACTTAAAGAAATCACTTCAGTAATTCTCTCTTCTCTCTTCTGCATCTTTAACAGAGATTATTTACTCTCTTCTGGATCTTTCTCAACAGCATGGAGCCATACTAATCCTGCCCCCATCTAAAACCAAACAAAGCAAAATTCTCTGGACTCATGTACACTTTCAGATATTACCTCATTTTTTCTGCTCCACTTCATGGTAAAACTCTTCAAAAGCTTTGTGCACACTACCCAATTTCACCCCTCTAATTCTCTCTGTTGTGTCTTTCTGTTGCTCATTTTTTTTCCTTTCTCTCTCATTTTAACAGATTTATTGAGGTGAAATTTATATCCCAGAAAATTAACCCATTTTAAGGGTACAGTTCAATGGGTTTCAGGAAATTTATGCAGCTAAGCCACTGTCATGAATATCTAGTCTGAGAAATTTTCCATTATTTCACCAAGGCTTTCTACCATTTTCCATGCAAATACTGATCTCTTTTCTGTCTCTATACTTTTTCCTTTTCTAGAAATTTCATTTTAATGAAATCATAATGTGCAGTCTTTGTGTGTGTGTGTGTGTGTGTGTGTGTGTGTGTGTGTGTGTGTGTGTGTGTATTTGGCTTATTTTATTTAATTTAATGATTTTTAAAGTACATCCATTTCGTGGCATGTATCAGTAGTTTGTCGCTTTATATTGCTGAGTAGTATTCCACTGTATGGACACACCCTATTTTTTTTATCCATCCCTCAGTTGAAGGATGTTTGGATTATTTTCAGACCTCAAGTTTGTCACTCTTTCCTCCATAAAACACTTTCTAACAGGATTCCACACTCTCTTGTTTTCCTCTGACCTTACTTCTTAAACTCCTTTTCTGATTTTATCTCTTTTCCTCAAGCTCAATGTTGCCATCCCCCAAGTGTCGGTCTTTGAACTTCTTTCCTTTTTGTTTATTTATTTACTTATTTATTTTGATATTCAGTATTGTTTTATATTAATTTCAGGCATTACAGCATAGTGGTTAGACATTTATATAATTTAAGAAGAGATTTCCCCCTGACTAGTCTAGCACCCATCTGGCACTATGCATGGTTATCACCATATTATTGACTATATACTCTCTGCTTTACTTTACATCCTATGACTGTTTTGTAACTACCAGCTTGTACTTCTTAATCCCTTCACCTTTTTCACCCTGCCCCCCAAACTCTCTCCCTTCTATCACCCAGATAAGTCTAGTATCATCTGATACCATACTCGTGCATATTTATTATAATATTGTTGACTATATTCCTTATGCTGTACCTCATATGCCCATGATTACTGTGTAACAACCAATTTATACTTCTTAATCCCTTCCCCTTTCTCAGTCACCTCCAACCCCCCTCCCATCTGGTAGCCATCACAATGTTTTCTGTATCTATTTCTGTTTTGTTTGTTTTGTGCTTTAGTTTCCACATATAAGTGAAATCACATTGCATCTGTCTTTTTCTTTCTGATATACTCCACTTATCACAGTACCCTCCAGGTCCTTTCATGCCACCACAGATAGAAAGAACCCATTCTTTTCCATGGCTAAGCAATATTCCATTGTACATATGTACCATCTCCTCTTTATCCATTCTTCTATCGACTGACACCCAGGCCACCTCCACATCTTGGCCATTGTAAACAAGGCTGCAATGAACATATGGGTGCACACATCCCCTCAAAGAAGCGTTTGGGTTTCTTTGGATAAATATCCCAAAGTTGGATTACTGGGTCCTTCTTTGTCTCTTGTCATAGCCTTTGTTTAAAGTCTATTTTGCCTGGTATAAGTATGGCTACCTCAGTTATTTTGTTTGTTTGTTTTGTTTCCATTTTCACGAAATGTCTTTTCCCCATCCCTTTACTTTCAGTCTGTGTGTGTCTTTGATCTGAAGTGAGTCTCTTGTAGGTAGCATAGGTAAGGGACTTATTTTCTTATCTATTCAGCTACCCAATCTTTTGAGTGAATTATTTAATCCATTTACACTTAAGGTAATTGTTGATAGATATGTAGTTATTGCAGTTTTATTATTCATATTTTTGATCTTTGTTTTCTACTTCTTCTTCTGGAGGAAGTCCTTCTGACATTACTTGTAACACTGGTTTCATGGTTTTCAATCTATTCTTCAATCTAGTATTTTAGTATTTTCTTCTCTGGGAAGTTCTTTAACTGTCCTTCAATTCTAAATGATGGCTTTGCTGGGTAGAGTAATTGCTTTTGTAGTCCTTGCTTTTCGTCACTTTGAATATTTCCTGCCAATCCCCACTGGCCTGCAAAGTTTCTGTTGGGACAGTTTAAGGAGCCTCTGAGACAACATCAAGTGTACCAACATCAGCATCATAGATTACCAGAAGGAGAAGAGAGAGAACAAGGAATTGAAAACCTATGTGAAGAAATAATGACAGAAAACTCCCACTCACCCAACCTGGTAAAGGAAATAGATACGCAAGCCCAGGAAGTGCAGAGAGTCCCAAACAAGATAAACCCAAAGAAGCCAACACTAAAACACATCATAATTAAAATGTCAAAGGTTAAAAACAGAGAAACACTTAAAAGCAGCAAGAGAAAAGCAGTTAGTTACCTACAAGAGAGCTCCCATAAGACTGTCAGCTGATTTCTCAACAGAACCTTTTCAGGCCAGGAGGGATTGGCATGAAATATTCAAAGTGATGAAAAGCAAGGACCTACAAACAAGATTACTCTACCCAGCAGAGCTATCATTTAGAATCAAAGGACAGATAAAGAGCTTCCCAGACAAGAAAACACTAAAGAAGTAGATTAAAAAATAGATAGAAAACCATGAAACCATTGTCATGTGTATCTATTTCCTTACCAGGTTAGGGAAGTTTGTCATTATTTCTTCAAATATGTTTTCAGTTCCTTGCTCTCTTTTTTCTTTCTGGTACCCCTATAATGCGAATGTTGGTACTCTTGATGATAGATTGCTTGTCTCCATTTTGTTTAGTTCTTTTTCTGGATCTTTTCTCTGTTCTTTTATTTGGGACATGTTTATTTTTCTTCCCATTTTGTCTGCCTCCCTGTGTTTGTTTCTATGTATTAGGTAGGCCTGCTGTTCCACCGGGTCTTATTAGAGTGGCCTTATGTAGGAGGTGTCCTGTGGGACCCATTGGCACAGTCTCCCTGGTCACCAGAGCCGGGTGCTCCAGGTGTGTCCCTTGTATGGGTTGTATGTACCCTCTTGTAGTTGAGCCTTGATTGCTGTTTGCACATCAATGGGAGGGATTGACCTTCAGGCTGATTGTTGTGAGGACTTGCTCTGACTACAAAAAAAGAGCTGTGATGTAGGGCCTGATGCTACAGAGCAGGATTTGCTTTAGTGGGGCTTTGGTGCCTGCCCTGTCTGCCCTTTGGGTGTATCATCCTTGGAGGTGGCTGGGTAATGCTCCAGTTTGGTCCAAAGCTGGCCACCAGGTGTGCAAATACTGGGGCCTCCTGTGAAGAGACCCACTGCAGGCCAAATTTAGCCACTGCCTGTGCTCTGCCCTAGGCCACCTGGTATGAGCCACAAAGCAATCCACAGATGACTGCCACCCTCACTTGGCTTAGAGATGCTGCCAAGGTGCAAACCAAGGCTGGCTCTCGCTAGTGCCAAGCTTAGGGATGCATGGCCAGAGGTAAAGGACAAACCAAAGCCAGACACTGCTTGTTTGGGCTTTGTAAACCTTTGAGAGACTTTATTAAAGTCCACAACATGAACTAAAGCTAAAACAGGTTGTTTGTATGGAAAAGCCACTGGAAGTGGCTTGGGTGGGTCCAAAAGTTGGAACTGGTGGTGTCCCAAGGAATTACTATAGCAGGGCTGAGGAAAGGTGATAATCAGGCTGATGGATACTCAGGTATGATGATCACCTGTGTCTGCTCACAGGGAAGGGAAGAGCTCAACAAAGAAACAATGGCCTCCATCAGCTCCTCCCTCTGGGAGAAAGCTGCCCCTCCAGCCTTCACCCTAAATCAGACAATATAATTCCTCCCTGTATGTCCCTGGCACCTTTCCAGCTGATACCCCAGCGCTGGAGCTCAGTGTGAGTGACTCTGTTAGTAAGTCCATGTGTGGGTCCCTTTAAGAGGAGCGTCTGGGAGTGCAGCCGCCCTCTGCTAGTTTTCATGGCCAGAAGTTATGGAGACTTTCCTCCCGCACACTGGAACCCTGGATTGAGGAACCTGGTATGTTATTAAGACCCCTGGCTCCTCCAGTGGGACCTCTGCAGCTGAGATATCCCTCCCGATATTTAATGGTCACACACGACTGTGGTACTACCCTGTTTGTTGTCTCTGCTTCTCCTACCAGTCTCAAGGTGGCTTCTTCTGTATGTCCGTAGTTGCAGGGCTTCCATTCACCGAGACTTCAGGTGAATCTCAGTGATGGTTGTTCTGTGGTTTAGTTGTCATTGATATGGTCCTGAGAGGAGGTAAGCACAGCATTTACTGACTTTGCCATCTTGCCTGGAAATCTCTGAACTTCTTTCTTAATATTACTGTTACTCCCTTAGATTTCACCTATCAATTAGGCTTTGAAAACCAACATCTCCCAAATGTATGTCTCCAACCAGTAATCTGGCTTGTATATCCAGCTGTCTACTCGACTCTTCCATTTCCATTGCTGATAGGCACCTCAAGCTTAACCATGTCTAAAACTGAGCTCCTGGTTCTGTCTTCCCCAAACCTGCTCCACCTGCAGCCTTTTCACCTCAATTGATGGCAGTCGCACTCCTTACAATTCGATAGGCATTAGGGTTATTCTTCACTTTTTACTTTCTATCACACCCCCACATACAAACCATGCAATTTTATTGGCCCTACTAAAAATTTATCCAAAATCTGACCATCTCTCACATCCTTAACTACTAGCTCTTTAGAATAAAACACTGTCATCTCTTACCTGAATTATTTCAGGAGCCTCTTAATCATCTCCCTCATTTTTGTTATTTACCTTTTTTTCAGTCTATTCTCAACATAGTAGCCAGTGTGGTCTTTGAAAATAAGTTGTTTCATGTTACCCCTCTGCTCAAAACTTCCCATCTGCTAAGTACTGAATTAAGTTACCCCAAAATTTGTTGAAGCCTCAACATCCAGTGTGATCATAATTGGAGATGGGGCCTTTGGGAGCTAATGAGATTCAGGTGAAGTCATGATGGTTGAGCTTTCATGATGAGATCAATGCCCTTACAAGAAGAGACTCCCTTTGGCTCACTCCCTCTTTCCCCCATGTGCGAATATAGTGAGGAGATGGCTGTCTGCAACTCAGGAAAAGAGTTCTTACCGGAAACCAACTATTCTGACACCCTGATCTCATACGTTCAGCCTCCAGTACTGTAAGCAAATACATTTCTGTTGTTTAAGCCGCCCAGTCTAGGGTATTTTGTTGTGGCAGTCCACGCTGACTGATACAC
>NW_017731812.1:353758-366561 GCF_001890085.2 Hipposideros armiger | reverse complement strand
CAATGGAAGAAACATAAAGCCACTTATTGCCAGAGGAAAAGCATAAAATATAAGAAACGTATTTCAAAAAACTTTTATCATTTTTTAAATTCCAGTGACCAGAACCCTAGTTTTACATAAGCTATTCTGAGTTCTAATAGTCAAGTATCATTTTGCCTGGCTGATCTTGTGAAGTTATTTGGGATTGAATCCTAGGCAAAAATCAATCCCCAGTCTTTGATATGTCTGCCTCCCTACAATTCAAGACATAGACACAGGTCCAGCTCTCAGAAACACGCTCTCTAAGCCAGCCAGCCCGCTCTCTACCATCACTCCAGTCACAGAATGGTGGTGACACCCATGTCACTCATAGTGAATACTACTGCTATATAATACTGGGTCTCAGAGTAAAGGCGAATAAAACCATAATAATTGGTTTTACAGGAAGCAACAAGAAAACTGGATTAAGGGCATCCTGTGAAGATTTACAAATGAAACTTATTTTATGTCTGCTTATATGTTTTGAGCCATCATAGAATATAGCAGAATTCATAAAGTAATGATCTATAGCAAAGCCTTTGCTTGAGCCCACAGCAAACACAGGACCATAATGCACTCGGATGCCTTTGAACACTTTCTCATTGTAAACTCTCTAATGCATAATTTATTCAATTTAGAAAAATACTCAAACAGCAATGGACGCTGGAGGACTAAGGGCTCTGGTCCTGTCCTAGATGCTAAACCTTAGCAACCCATCATTCCCCATAGTCCTCAGGCTCCTTCTCTGTAAAGTATTGGTTAGCATATAGCTAAGGAGGCCTTCAGGTCTCATTGCTAATCTGTAACACTTCAGCTGAGACATTTTGTATTAAAGAAAAACAATTTGGTTTTCCTTAGAGAAAATATTTTTACCTCAACCTATTTTAACACAGGTAGGCAGGTTTGCCAGCCTCAAATCCATTGTAGAACCAGATGCTGTATAAGTAAACAAATCCAGAGAGTACAAGCAGGTGGCCCCCTAAACAGTGTGACGAAGGCATAGTAGATGGCCTCTGCTTCCTAGTATCTGACGCTATACCAAATACTTCACCTGGAATTTGGTCAGACAGCCAGGGATCCCCATCCTGGCGCTGACACTTACTATTGGCTTTGTTTGTTAAATTCAGCTTTTTCTTTCCTGTGAAGAGGGAATAATAAATCTACCTCACAGTATTGTTCTAAGAATTAAGAGATAGTTTATGTCAAGTAATTAGCCCAATGCTTGGAGGACAGTAGCATTAAAGCATTAAATTCAATTTGTCTTGAAGATCTGTCTTTAAGAATCCTCTTTAAAGTGCAAATGATTGTGAGAGAGGTGACACCTTAAATTATTACCTGCTAACATTAATTACCAGTTGGCAGGGATTAGTTGACATCAAACTGACAATAAGGCAATTAGAAGATGAGTGGCACTTGGAAATGTGAGTCTGAGGGTTTGAGATGGGAAAAGGATCAATGAAAGGAAAAATGAACCTTGACAGTGAGGTGAAAGGGCGCCGGGTATCACTGCTGTCTCCAGGGGGCTTCTTCATCCTAGGATAGTTGGGACCAGAAATTATTTTCTTAGAGCAGATCTATATAAAATAACAACCAAAATTACACAAAGATGGAAATAAAACATTTGGTTGATATTTTTTCTTTAAAAAAATGACATTTTACATTAAAATCTAAATTGCATAACTTATAAATTCTATAATAACTGCAACTATAAGAATAAAAACTCATGAAGTATTTTTGCACCCTTTTTCCTACAAAATAGTAAGATAACATGACATCTCCATGCTTCAATTTTTGTACCAAGATCACAAAAAATAATTATCCCAAAAATATTTGAGGAGTTCACAATGTCCCCAAAGACTTTCTTAATTATGTGATTTCAAATTGTTATATGTTAAATCCCTTAAGGTTCACATTCTTGTAGTTACTGGTCATTTGGTTGGATCTTTATTCATTTGTAACTATGCTCTAAGGATTGGAGCCATTTTCCAAATTTGCCTTTATCAACTTCGTGAAATCCACAACTTTTGCAAATTTGCAGTTTCACTTTTCAGTTTTAAAAGTGATCAATTAATTTGTCATTATTGTCATGTGATTATGATTTTTCTTCCCTAAAAAAATATTGTAATCAAGTGGATTTGAGTTAAATTATTTGGACACAGAGAACTCCATTGCTGAGCTCTGACTAGGGTCAGCCATCTCATTAGAAAAGAGAAGAAAAGAATACCAGTATTTTCACTATCCATATAGTATTTTATTTTATATTCCTTCCTACTTTATAACTTTATTATCATTATCTACATTTTATAAATGGGGATATTAAAGCTGAGAGAAACTTGTCTAAAGCCTCACATCTAATAAATAAAATGACAGAGATTCGAGCCTGTGTAATTCTAAGCCCAGTGTTCTTTTGACTATATCATATGGTCTTTCCACAATATTATTCTGAAATTTTATTGAAAATTCTGACTTTGTGTATACATAGGCCACTGGTAAACATATTTGTTATGTCAATTCAAATAAATAAGTGATTTCACCAATGATTTTCATTGACTTGACCAAATTGTTAATGGAATTGAACATACAGCACTGCCAAAATCAAGTGTGTAAACAATATATGAAAGTAAATAATGTATATGTAGAAATTTTATTATTTTTTACCAAGTAGAATAATACAGTGCTCATGTGTCTATCTTAATAATTTTTTTAGAAACCAGACAATATAGGTGAAAATACATGCATATTAACTGAAATGATAGAGAAATAAAGAAATTATTTATTTTTATTATGCATGTTTTCCTATGTGCGTAAAAAAAATAATAATTCAAATTTTATACCCTTAAATTACACAGAAAAAAAACCTGCATTAACCCAAACTGTGCTGTGTGGTAAAGCACTTGTAACAAGAGCTTTAAGTGGTTGCTTGATAACTTCTGAACTTGGTGCTTATCAACAGATACATTTTGACATTCTTTTTAGGTCTTCACAAGTCAGTTTTAAAATATATGTCTTTAATCTTTTTTGCTTGAGCTACACTTTGTCATAATATGTTCTCTAGATGTCACTGGAAAGGAAAACTCAATGTGTTTCAGAGTATTTGTTTTTTTAACTCTGACAACATTTGTACATGGAAAGCCAAATATCATAAAGCAAACACTTCAACCTGGATTTTGTTTTTGAATATCTAGACACAGCAGACAACAGAAGATTTAGACCATTGCAGTAACCCCCTTTTTACTTCTTATATTTGTTTGGGATTTCTACATACAGCTGCTCAGATTTATTTAATTGTAATTGGTTGTTTCATTAGATTTGACCATATATTTTCAGCTCTTTTAAAAGAATCTATTTTTCCCCTTTTTATGAGATACTCTACCCAAAAGAGTGTGGAAATAGTGGGCCAGGACAATAGGCTGCTCAACCCTTTGATTATTGGCTCACATCACCTGGAATAACTAGTGTTTTCATGCTATGTTGATATGAATCCCCACGTTCATTTGATTTGGAAAAAGCAGTTGAACAACCAGTCAAATTAGTAGTAAAATGCAGCCAATTTATATTGAATTGATGAGCTTATAAATTAAAAGGCCTCACATTTCCTGTGAAAATTAATACTCCTTTTTATTCATATGCTGTTATGCACCAAATAAATCATATTTCTCATTGTTTCTCACCCAAAAAGAGAAGATGGTAAAAAGAAACACACACATAATGGAGTCAGATAGTTGAGTAAGAATCCTGATTATACCATTTGCTCAAATGCTGGTTCAGAGGTCAAGGAAAGAAACTGACCCTCGCTTCAGTTTCTACCCTTGAAAAATAGGGCTAACAAGAGCCCTGAGCTTATAAAATACTTACAAATGATATATTGGTACTATTTTCCCCAATCTGCTTGGGTACCATGTTTCCCTGAAAATAAAACCTAACTGGAAAATAAGCCCTAGCATGATTTTTCAGGATGCTAGTAATATAAGCCCTACTCCAAAATAAGCCTCAGTTAAGATCATCAGCCAGAGACATGACTGTTTGAATAAATGTAGATTTTTGTACATGAATAAATATAGATTGTTACAGCAAAAATTAATATAAGACCTGGTCTTATTTTTTGGGAATCACTGTAATTAAATAGTATAATAGATCTTTGAGAGAAATAGACAACAATCACATCGATTCAAAAAAGAAAAGCCAAGGAAAGTGAATGGTAGGTGCTAGCTTTAAATGAAGATTGATTAGCACGGAAAACAACAGAACCAACAATGCCAGAGTCCAGTTCTCTAAAAAATTGTACTACTCTTTGTCCATATTGTACTTAATTCACAGAACTAAGCACAATCTTGTCAAAGTTAAATTCTTCACAATCAGGGGTCAGAGAAGTTTTTCTGTAAATGGCCAAAGAGTAAACATTTTTTTGTGGGCCATATAGACTCTGCCACAGTTACTCAATTCTTCCTCTGTAGCATAAAAATAGCCATACATACTACAAGAATGAATGAGGGTGCCTGTGTTGTAATAAAACATTATTATCAATTTCATATATTTTCATTCATCTTTTGAATTTTTGTAACTGTTTAAATATGTGAAATCCATTTCCAGCTCACAACCTATAATGGAGCAAGTAGCAAAGCAAAATTTTCTTCCCAGGCCTATTTTTTCAGAGGCCTTCTTGATAAGGTCATTTTCCTCCTAAGTCTTCATGACCCTTCCCTCTTTTCACAACATCTATGTTCAGGCAAGGGCAGGGAATAAATATACATATTTGGCACTTTTTTGGTTGCACATGACAGAAACTTAACTCAAAATAGCTTAAGCTAAATCCAAACAGGGAACATATTAGCTCTTAATTGATTCATTAAAGGAAGTATAGCGTACGTATTTAACTCTTGGGCTCTGGGGTTAAAAAGACTCTGCCTCTTAGCAGCAGTGTGACCTTGGAGAAGTAATATAGCCTGCTCTTACCATAATTCCTTATTTTCAAAATTTACATGTCTGCAATAATTGAAAAGACTAAATGAGATCATATATGTAAAGTGTTTAACATAGTGCCTGCTGCACAGTAAATATTCCTTAACTTAGAGATCATGAAGAGGATACCCCCTTCCCTTTATCTTTTTATTATTTAATAAGAAAGGATTTATCCTGCTCCATCCCCATCCCTTATCAGCATTCTTAAGCACTTACAAACAAGTGTCCTTCCTTGTCTAATTCCTACCACATGTTCACTGCATGACAGTCATTTCTGACATCTTATCTTTCCTATTTAATGTAGGCTGCTACGGCAGTCCTTGTATTTTTGTATCTTTTACATGTCTGCTGACAGTTTTGGATGTATCAGGTACTCAAGAAATACTGCTAACTAACCTTCTTAACCCAGTTTATAAAGCCAGCCCAACAAATTCATCTTAAATAGCTCATTTCTGTATTTTTAAGAAGAGAATATTATCATTTTTATTTTATTTTCAAGAAAATAAATGCAGTGATGTAATTATTTAATCATACCTAATATAAATCTTACTGTAGAGAAATAGAAATAAAAAGAAAATGTCTTCATTTAGGATTTATAACTAATGTTCTCAACTGGAAAATTCATGTGAGTCATTATTACTTTTATCTCTGTATTTTACATCACTACTTAAATATGGATTATTTTGAATTAACTTTATAAAAGGTATAATTAACAAATAATGCACATCAGCAGTTTTGTGTACAATTCAGTGAGCTTTGAGAATAAAGAATAGAGTCATGTAACCACAGCCATAGTTATGACATAAAACATTTCCATTACCACAGGAAGTTCCCTAATGCTTCTTTCCAATTAATTTGCTCCCCCAACTCCCACTCCTGACATCTACTGATCTGCTCTCTCCTGAAATTTTGTCTTCTCCAGAAATCCTTATAAAGGAAATCATACAGTATGTCATCTCTCGAGACTGGCTTTTTTTACTTAGTGGAATGTTTGTTATATTCATTCATGTACTAGATCAGCAGTTAGTTCCTTTTGATTGCTGAATAGTATTCCATTGTCTCCATGCACCACAGTTTGTTTATCTACTCACCAGTTGATGATAATGGGCTGTTCTAAAATTCAGGCAATGATGAATTAATCTGAGATGAAGTTTCTAGTATAAATCTTTGAGTAGAGAATATGTGTGTGTGAATTTTAATTTTCATATTATAGGCACATAGATAATCTTCAAATTCTTCATGAATATAACTTGCTCTTAGCATTTATATCTGTGCAAGTATAGGAAAATCTTGTTCCTGCTCAGCCATTTTGGTGAGTTACCCAGGTTTCTCCCTGAGTTTCCTGGGTCTCCCTCAGGCACACAGGAGATATACATGTTATTAAACATTTGCTTGTTTTTCTCCTGGTAATATCTTTTATTACAGGGACGTCTCAGCCAAGAACTCAGAAAGGTGGAGGGAAAATTATTTTTCCGCCCCTACAGAGAAATAGGATACCATATATAGTAGGCTATACCACCTAGGTTTGTGTAAGTGCACTCTATGATATTTGCACAAGGAGGAAATCACTTAACAATGAATTTCCCAGAATATACCCCCATTGTTAAGCAGCACGTGTGTGTGTGTGTGTGTGTGTGTGTGTGTGTGTGTGTGTGTGTGTATGTACCAGGGGTGCCAAAAAATGTATACAAGTGGACACTTTGGTCAATGTTGCCCAAACAGTAGTTCATTGTAATCAGAAGTGTCTGGACGCTGATGGTAACCACTTTGAGCACCTCTTCTAATTGCAGAAGTCAAACGTGACTTGTATTCATCTTTTGTTATCGATATACATTGAGTATTACAATTTTAATACAATTGTCCTTTCTTAAAATATATGTACATTTTTGACACCCTCTGTATATACATATATATACCTATATATACATATATAATATATATTTTAAAATATATATTTACATTTATTTTATAAGATATAAGGAGATTAATAAATCAATAACAACCTAATTTCCAGAATCTATACAAATATGACCTGGAAGTAGTACATTGAAGCTATCCTTGTTCAACCAGGGTTCCACAGGAAAGTAAGCCCTACAGAAGGTGATTTGAGTGGCTGTTTTCTCAGTTCTTCCAAGGACGGTACATAGCAAGTACCATTCTAGATGAATAGCAGTGAATTCATTATATACAATACATGCCTTAGGGTAGTAGGCATTAGCTATTTTTCAATAAGTAATATACTGGAAATATCATTGCATGTTAAAAATTATTTAAGCTCCAATTTTATTTTAATGACTGAAGAGTATTAATAGATATGTATATAATCAAATTATGTCTTTAAATTCCTAAAGGTGGAATTTTCTTGTGAATAATCAGCAGTAGGACCATTGATGAGTCTTATCCAAACACCCTCCCAAAAGTGTGGAACGTGTGACTTAGCCTCACCTTGTCATCTGCACACTAGTTGTGAAGCTGTCTTCTTAGTCTACTTGTGCTGTATTTAGTATTACCCTTTGCCAAACCTCTGAATTTCAATTGTTGGACTTCGTTAGTCCTTTGTAGAGGACGCTGTGTGCGGAGCAGGAAGAGCAGGTATATCCCCTGGTTCCTCTTTCATCTGCTTCACAGGAACTCAGTTCTCTTTTAGTTCTGTAAAGGGCATTCATTGCCTTTCCCTCGTGTGTGTTCCAACTGCCCTTCTCTAGTTCCGTTTTCTCCTTCCATAAAGAATAACGATTCCTATTCTTCCATCAAATCTATTTCAAGAAAGATACTTTGCAAAGTAGAAGGGCTCCAACTTCACAGTTTCAGTCTCTCTTCAATGTTCAGAAGTCACAGTCATTATTTTTACCTCCTGCTGAAGACATTTGCAGAGGTTAACAAAAATCTTTACCAAGGGTGATAAGTAGCAGGGGATGCAGAAACAAGCGTCTGTCTGCCCATTGGCTTATTCCCTTAAAATACAATTAGCATGTTGGCTAAGCAAACATCCAGTTAGTTTTCTTTCAGACGTTTCAATGTAGTAAAGTTCTAAGACTATATATTCTTGTTTTTTTTTGTTTGTTTTTTTCCAGACGGTGATAGGAACTAGGAGAGCTTTATCCAATTAATCCTCTGAATGACTTCACCTTTTTATTCCTTTCTTCAAAAGGACACTGCTTGCTTTTAAGTGCTTAGCTGTATATAGCATTTTGGGATTAGATGAGAAGAAATCCAGAAGCTCTATAATAGCAAAAGGGTTACATGTGAACCTTATTAAAAAGTCCAAACAACATCAAATATCATCGCCTTATCTCTCTAGCTCTCTGGGCAGTTGGCATCCCAGGAAGGGTCAAGGCATATGGAGGATAATAGCCTCTGGGGATCAAACAACCAGATGTGACTAAGAAACTGAGGAAAGTAAAATATCAAGCATCACTGTCACCTTTGCCTCACCATATAAGGAAGCAAAACAGTCTTAGCTGGAACAGAAGTCCATTGTCTTATCTGTTGGGTTCTCCTTAAACATTAAGCATAGGCAAGGCAGGGAAATGCTATACAAACCTATTCTTTCATTAACAAACAAACAAATGCAAACAATATTTATAGAATTCTTACCATAAGAAAAGCACAGAAGTTAACTCATGCCTGGATTAATCATGTTAATATGATACATGTCAAATATGTCTTCATATTATTATTTTATTTTGCAGATGAAAACACTGAAGGGAAAAAAGGATTCTTAGGTCTATGACCTTTCTAAATTCGTCTATTTAAGATAGCCTTTTCAAATGTTTTTTGTGGGGTTTTTTTGGCATCTTGTTAAGCAGAATTTTTTAGACCCATAAAAATATAATAAGCAGTATGGCTCTAATTAGCATATGTCCACGTATGATTGGGAGAGGGAAAGCAGGCAACAAAGAGCTGCAGTCCCAAGATTGCTCTGCAAAGCTGGTCTGGAGGTTAGAGATATAAATGTTTTCTCTTACTCTGTTCTTGTATATTGCAAAGAAGCATTAAGCTAACAAGCATGGAAAATGAGTGCCCTTAGACTTGGCGGATCATTCATTGGACCCGCTCTTCCCCTCAGGGAGAATGAAAGTCTGGAGAGAGAACTGGCTGACCTCGCTCAATTAACACAGTACCGATGGCAGGCAGAAAGGCCAGCAGTGACAGGCTGCGCTTCAGGGATGTGTGTTCCCGGGCTGAGGTCCAGGTTATGTCAACAAGGATCATTCTGGGTGTCATTTCGGTGGCTTTGTATTGGACATAGAGAAAGACAGAAAGGGAAAAGATAAGAGAAATCTATGGAATATTTTTTTAAAGCACGTGAGAACTTTGCTTCTCCCTTAGGACATGGGCTCTTTCTGAGCCCTGTGTGCAGCCGCAGGCTGAAGCCTGACAAACAGATCAGGAAGATGGACAAGTACCGTGACAGCAGCACTATTTTTACAATGGAAACTGATACTCCTAAATGTTACATGCTTTAGTCTGAAGTTTACCTAGTAGAATGTTTTTAACCTAGAATTGAACCAGGCAGCAGTGAACTGTGGAAGGTTTAGCCTTACCTTGAAAATATACATTTTACACTTTTATATCTTTCCTTGTGTTGAATACAAGAAAGTTAAAAAAAATGTAAAACCTATTGTTAAAGACGTAGTATTCTGCTTTCCATTTTGGGGTTATGTTTGTATCATGCAAGTGTCTTTAAAGCTCTTTGAATATGGTCTCTTTTTTCCAAGAATGGGATCCAACAAAAGAAATCAACAAACAATGTAGGTTTGGAATGATTTTATGGAGGAGCAGGTGTAATTTGTGCTAATATAGTTTCTGTGCTAATAATACTTGGCGTTTCCAAATCTGAATAACATAGGCCATGTGGCTCCCTATATTAAGGAAATCTTCATAATTGCAATTACTTCCTAAGATTCTGGGTGCAACCGTATGTGTGGCCCTTTCTCTGTTGTGTACAAGGGGAAAACAAAAACAAAAACAAAAACAAAATCCTAATTTAATCAAAATTAGTTTCAATTCTATAAAATTTCGATAACCAGTCATATTATAAATAATAGAGGATACTTAGCAAAACACCTGGACCATAGTAAATGCTTAATAAATTTACAGGTATAAAGCACTTACTGTGTGACATGAGAGAAAACGTCACCCTTTGGAACAATCAGATCTTGTATCTCCTTGTTGGATCAAGGCATATGATGGAAGTAAAAGAAGCTAGTAGTAGCCCTGAATTATTTTAAGCTAAGTCAGATGGGAGAAAATAGGTTATTAATTCAACACCAGTTGAGTTACGATAACCTTGGGCTTTATGTCCTCGTATATAGATTTAGCCTGTCTCAAAAATGTTCTTTAGTTAAAAGATACTCTAAACTGATACATTATTTTTTTCAATGAATTTTTCTTGGCACCAAGCATTAAGCTATGTATTTTGCTTAAGTCACTTCTATTTAACATTTATCAAATTATATGAAGGAAAGCATCTCTCGATTATTGAAACAGGGCAACAAAGAGGGGAACATTCAGTAATTTGCCCAAGGTTACATAGAGAATAAATGGTGAGGGCAAGGTTTAAAATATTAAAAACTAGAAATCTTGCTAAAAGAAATTATCTATCTTGTATCTGAATTAGTATGTACATGATTTGACTCACTCTAGAATGTAAATTTATAGGTTTTACTAATCATGGTTAACACTGACTTTTGTGTAGCTTTGCCCAGAGTAGACTACCTTGTACTGAACTGATTTACCAACCATTCAGTGTTTCTACAATAATTTCTACAGTCTAAAAAAAATGTAAAAAATATGAAATCTTATAAGTCATGCCAATAATATACCTTACATGGTGATTTAATAATCTGGAAATTTCTTAATAATATAAGAAATCAATTCTTTTTTCTCTATAGCCCTTAACTTAAATACATACAAATTGTTTCCTCCTCCTATATTATATCTACTATAAATTTGCATTTTGTTTTCATTATATTCAATTAATGTATATGGCCTTCATTTTTAATACAATTAAATAAGTTCTGAAAATACATATTTCATTATTTTTAAAATGTGAAAAAAGTAACCATAAATGATTGAGTAAAAAGAAATAAATGCATTATATCAAGTTTCACACATAGCTTACAAGTCTTTACATTTGCAAAGTAAATTATTTATGCAGAATCAAACAACTGGAAAGCTCGTGTAACTGAACTTCCTTCTACACCGCTATATACTTTTATATAAGGAAGAATAAAATGACAATCTCGTAGTGTCCATGTTGTATTATTGTGTCAATATGTAGTCAATGCAGTCTTTGACATTTTTTCAATTATTTTGACAATAGAGAAAAATGGCCTGAAATATTATCAAAATATTAAAATGTATTTTGATTTATTAAATTGAAGTAAATGATGTTCTTATAGCTCTGTCCTAATTCTAATATGACTCAGCAAACTATACTGAGTATCTATTGTGTATATGTATATTATGGGATTAAAACCTCTGCCCTTAAAAATAAAATGAAAACTAAAATTAAAGCAGCTAACTTTGATCTATCATCTATCTATCTATCTATCTATCTATCTATCATCTATTTATAAAACAAAATAGAAATAAATATAATAATCACCAACTAACTCAAATGGGTAGTTAACTAGAATATATCTCTTCTATCTTAATCTAGATCAGTGGTTCTCAAACAGAAATGATCTCTTATAACAATTATCTGGCCCTAAAAGGCAATAGTGCTGAGATTCAGAAACCTTGATCTGTATAATAGGAAGCTTACTGAATTAAGATATTTTATATCAGCAATAAATTTATACAATTTGTACTCTTTATGTTTTAGATCCTCAAAATATTAGTATTACTGGAAAGTACCCTCAGAAGTAAAGATGCTGAGTAAACTAATGAACCACTATTTGACGAAAGTAAAATTGGAAAAGAAAGAAAGCCATAGGAGATGAGCAAAGAAGAGTATGGTATTTCAGTTATTAAAATTGGAATGGGCCCATATAGGCCAGCACCCTAGTGTTCTCATAAAGACACTACTACAGTGTCTAATCATAAAGTATTCATTTATTCATAGTATTACAACAGTGTCAACCTTATTAGGATCTCCTTGGTCAACTTCCACATACGCATTTTCGTTTTTTCCCCTGATGCAATCATTGATGGATATATTGGTGTAGGAGAGTGCTTGTCCACTTGTAAAGCACAGCTATCATGCTGTGTTTTAAAATTATGCCAATCCTATCTGAGGACTTCATTAGAGAGTTAATAAAATCAGTGCTGTGCTGCTGCCATTTTATAGCAAAGATCCAGCACTGGAAGGTATGTGCATCTTCCCCAGAGAGACGAAAGCATTTATTTTGATGACATTTCTTTGTAATTAAAGTAAAAGCTCAGAGTAAGTTAAAAGTAATAATGCAAAAACTGTACAGAGGCAAAATCCCCAAATGGTGTTCTGATAACAAAAAACTAATAAAAAAAGAAAAGAAAAGACAATATGGTTTTTATTAACAAGACTTCACCATGAACTTTGAATCGGTAGTTCTGAATGAAATAAACAAGGCCAAAGAAATAGAACTTAAAAATATACTTATAGGATCTCCTAATTCACCATTTAAAATTCTCGTTTTATTAATTTTCTCTTCCACTTCCAATGTTTGTGAAAACAACTAATAATTATATTGTTACTTCTATAAATTCTACTTACTTTATATCAACCTAATTGGCTCTATAAAACCTAGCAAACTGTTGAAAAACTTGGTATTCGTTCAAGTTTCATGTCCTTACCATAACATGATACATATATAATAGAATACATGCAATCCCCAAGG
>NW_017731812.1:351399-353278 GCF_001890085.2 Hipposideros armiger | reverse complement strand
GAGACCTGAAAGAAGTTAAGTAATAGGCCACACAAAGATCTGGGAAAAGAATTTTCCAGGGTAAGGTAAAAAATAAAGCACATGTTCTAAATTGAAGTTAGCAGCAAGAAAGCCAGAGTGGCTGGAGTGGATTAAAGATAGGAAATATGGTGATAAGTTTGAAAAGATAGCTCCAGGCAAAATCATGTAGGGCCATGTAGGATTTATAAAACTCTGTTACCAAGGGTTGAAAAAAAATAATATAAGAAACTATCTTATTTCACTAATGATGAAACAACAAAACTGCATGTGTCATCAGAAAGGGATTTATTAACTGCTCATTGAACATTATAGCAAGTTGAAAACTATGTTAGACAACTAGAGAAATTATATGCGGTAATACTTTGGTACAACTCAAGATATCCCCAACTGTCTTTAGTGGCAACAGGACATTCTTCTTAAAGTTTCTAAATAAAAATGAAATAATTTTATTTTTAAATGGTTGCCATATTTTATAGCAAGCATATTACATATAGTAAGCATCCTTCTCCAGATGAATATAGACTCTGGTAAGGAAGATGATATATGCACATAGAACGGAGAACAAAGAGAATATAGTCAGTACCAATACAAGAGGAGTATGTTTTGCAAGTGATGAGTAGGGAGACCATGTAATTTACTTAATATCCTCACTGGAATATTTTTTAGAGTGAAAGGGGGATTATTAATAATCTTACTGTGGAAGATGGTGTAAATTATCACTCTTCCAAGCAAATCAGGATCAAATTAATGATATGTCTGTAGAATTTCAGAGAAGAGTTAATTTTAAATTGGAGTGACTCCTGAAAGCTTCTTCAAGAAAATGGCACCTGCTCTTGCCTTGTGTCTAGAAATGCAATTGAGCAGAAGGGAGATGGAAATGCACCCAGTCCCGGGAAATAGTGTTAAAGAGCCATATTGATTTGAGAATTACACTACCTAAGATGAAGCATTGATGACTGTGAAGAGCGGGAGATAATATTGGCTGGTTATGAAACAGATGGGTTGAGGTATAAGAGCAGAATAGACTATGACAGATTTTAAATTCCATGAAAAAGAGTCTCATACAAGAGAGTCATTTAAGGTCTATTGGTAAGCAGGAGACATGAATAGAGTAAAACTACTCCTAAACTTCAATTTGATGTCAGATGGGAATATAATGGACAGCATATAGTTAGTATAAGTTATACAGATGTTTCAATTCTGCATAATCTGTATGTTGCTGCATGATAAATTGGAACAAGAATAATATGTGGGTATATTAATGACATGCAAAGTCAAACCCCTCTTTTATGCATAAATGTATTTTTAAGTATGAGTCAATGCTTTGTGGAACTTTTAGAGTGACTGCTAGATTGATGCAAAGAGGATAAACATAGCAAAAATTATGTACATATATGTATATATAAATACATATCAAAATACTTTAGCATTTTAGATATTAATGATCATCTGGAAATTATATTAACATTTCTTCTAAAATGTCTCCTCAAATCCTATGAGCTAGATATTATTGTGATTTTTTACAGATGAATAAACAGAACTAAAAGAGTCAGGTATTTAGCTGAAGGCTGACTGCACAATGCTAGGTGATGGAACAAATATTCAAATACATTTTGTACCGGTTTAAACTCCAGGATTGTCCATGTGCCACATTACCTCACACCCATATATGTGCCCCCTGAGCTGAGCCCCATGTGACTCAGTTCTTGCACAAGGGTCCCAACTGGAATAGACAACTGGGTAGTTAATATGCATCTTACTTCACTCTAATATGACACAATTCGTGTTAGTACCAGCAGTGTTTTAAGCATTTCCTTCTAATAAACATGTGGGATAAGTACTAGCATTTAAAAAAAAA
>NW_017731812.1:346626-348969 GCF_001890085.2 Hipposideros armiger | reverse complement strand
AGGAATAACCAGAAAAAGGATAAGGTCAAGGATTGGGACAAATATAGCCTATTAACTGAAATGTTTACCATAAACCATAAAATTGAGCATATCATAAAAATAGAGAAGTTTCTGATTTTTCAGTCTTCCTTTTTATAGCTGACAAGGATAAAGAAAATTGGCACCCTAGCAGAATTGCATTACAGATTGGGTCAGTGAATAACTCAGATGCTATATCCATTGTGCTCTTGCCAATTCCTTTGACCCTAAGCTTCTGATGTGTATACACATTCTTGGAGAGAAGAACGGTTATTTTCAAACTTGCAGTTATAGTAAAGTATGTTGAAATGAATCACAGATAATTAGTCATTGAAATTGTTTTCAAGGACTTCAGAGAGTCCACTATTCTGTCATTCCCCTTTCTCACACTTTTTTCATTAATGGCACTTCAGTTATGAGAAATGAACTTCATTGCCCATGTGGGTATTCTTGTTTTTATACCCTGTAGATATGGAAATATATCATTTAAGTAATGATCTTTTTGTCAGGGGAGCAAAAAGGAGATAGTTTGTGACATTGAATCAATTACAGCAATTGTGCTGAAAGTCTGCAATGCATGAAGTCATAAAACCTGGACATTCAATTAGGACAGTAGACAGAGCTAACCTAGAAATTTTCTTACTACCAAAATTTAGAAATGATGAGTAAAGAAAATTTAAATATACAGCTAAGATTACAAGAAGGAAAAGGAAATCCCCAGATGTCAGAAACAAACAAAAAAATCCAGGGCTAATATCCTAACTAAAATCTGGGAATAGTGTTAATCCTGAGGAGATCCTGGCCGCAAAGTACATTGTTTATATGTCATGGAAATAGACCTTAATGCCTAGAACCTTAAAAATGAATGTTCATGCTGAGATAAAGTACAAGTGTTTGGGTCTGTCTCAGATGGAAGTTAGAATGTCTACACCAAGCTAGGCCCACAATGGGCTATGCCCTCAGTGAACTAGAATGACTCTCACTGACTCAGGAAACAAGACAAAACAAATCTTCCATGAGAAACCAAAACTTCAAGCCAACANCCACAACCTTATTAAGATTTTTTTCTCCCCTTACCCTATTCTTGTTTCTGGAAATTCCTTCTCCTGGAAACACTCTATCAATAAGTCACATTCAAAAGAATCTGCTTCTTCGACTCTGACCTAAGACAATAAATGTTCACTGTTATTGCTGCTGTTTTTTTTATTATTATTAAGCTGTCTAATATTCTGATTTAAAAAGGATAAACTTTTAGATTACCTTGGTCATGTCTATTGGATGGACTACATAGTCTTCCCGTAATTCCCCATGCATCTTTTCTTTAAACTGAGCTCTTTATAATTTTGATAAGCACAGCAAGGTCATATTCCCCGGTAAAATTCTAAGATGCAGATATTCTATTGTTGATTAAGGACTAGGATCTGTAAGCTTTAGCAGTGAATTGTGGGAAGTCTCCAGTGAATGCTTTTGAATGCAAAATTCAAAGCCTAAGTTGAACTTGTGCCACTGACTATGTCACACTGTTGAGTAAATGCTGGCCCCTGACCTGAAGGAGTTTACAATTTAATAAAAATAATTTTAAAACCTCTTAGCAAAGCAAGAAATTTAGGTTACATTTTGAGAAGAGTTAGCAATGACCTTTATATCTAGACATACGACTCCTAGGATAAAAAGTCCTCTGTGGTGTGAAGCATTCCACAGAGAAAATAAAAATAGCTCCTGTCACCCAGTTGGTGCAATCACCTGAACTCTAGAATTTGGAATTCACTTATTCACAGTCGTTTGAGTTGTGGATCATGAGAGAATGCCAGTTTACTACTGTTTCTATTATAAATATTCTTCACATTATATTTTGCTTTGCTAAAGGTGTTTTTGAATTATATGCACATAAAATTTTATTTTGTGGTGGTGACATATAAGTTTGAGTTCTCTCTGCTGCTTCTGACTCTAGGTAACAAACATAATGAAAATACATGTCTCAAAACCTTAAAAAAGGGAGAATTAGTACTTTGTTTTGTTCAACCAAGATAACTAAAATTTAATGTTATAATACAGCCTGCCTTTTGTATTAAGGTAATTTCATTTTTAAAACATATGACAAATGTCTCTTGTATTCTTCACAACATCTTTAAAACTATCTTGATTCTAGAGGCGCTAACCTAGTGTCAGTTACACAGCTTTATTCTGTTATTACTCTCAGCATCTTTGCCTCAGGCTGTTTTATAGGTGAAACTTTTGACACTTGCAGAAATTAAATCCAATTGTACAAGGTTCAGTGTGAATCTGCATTGTACCAAATACTACCTTATGCTATTATTATTTTTT
>NW_017731812.1:341529-343662 GCF_001890085.2 Hipposideros armiger | reverse complement strand
TGTTATTCAAGGACCTGCTGTAACTAGTGTTACTAAACAAATAATTCTGGGGATAGGGGATCTTGGAATCTGCTCTTTCAACCATAATATAGGTAATTATAACACCTATTGGGATTTGAATGCTATCGGCCCACATGTAATGCCTCCAGTTTCTCATTTTGTGTTAACTCAATTGCAATCTGGTTTTGAGCTCCATTCACTCATCTGTTGAAGTTGCCATTCAGTGATATCCCAAATGCCAATCTTAAATCAATTTTTTCTTTATTTTGGGTTTTTTATTTGCCTTATTTGACATCATTTAGCTTCTCGAAATGGTTAAGCCATTGGTGCCTATGACATTGAATTTTCTCTATTCCATTTGAATCTCTCCAACAGTTCCTTCTCTCTCATCCTTTGAACATTTTCTTACCTTTATTTAGTTGTGTGTGCTTCCTAGAGAACTATCTTCTCACCATATCTACTCTCTCTAGTTAATCTTATCTATTTACATGGATTCAGTTATACCAATATACTATCAACTTCCAAATTTAACCTTCACAATGAATTTCCTTTCCTGGACTTCAAACATATTTTCCAACTACTGGAACTCCTTGTCTGGATTTGTCTCACAGACCTCAAACTCAAAATGCCCTGAAAGTGAACCAGTTATCTTTTTTCCTTAAACCAGTATGACTTTGTGTATTTCCGTCCTGAACTTCTTGTACCATCCCCTTCCGAGTCACTCAAGGGAGATATGAGAGTATTCCTGGACTATTTGTCTCTTAGTTTGTCTTACCTCTGATATATTTCTTGGACCAACATCCTACTTCTCATTATTACAACATGGTTCTAATTTAAATTTTTTTAGCATTCATCTTCAGTATGTAATATTGTCCTATTGTTTCTTCCTGTTGCCTTGCTCTTACTTAAATCTAGCCTTTGCAGAATCACCAGAATAACCTATTAACATACATCTCTGTATCAGTCCTTTGCTGAAAAATGTCCAGTATGCTACATTGCATATATGATAGAGCACAAGCTACTTAATATAGCGTACACACCATGTTAATTTGTGTTTAGTAATTTGATTATCTCTAATCTCTCCAACCTCTTCTTTGACTGCTCTGTTCCTTGGAATTCTTTACTCCAATAACACAAAACTGTGGTGGTCCATTCCGACCATCCAACTCCTTGTCTGAATGACCATCCTCGTTTGTTCCTCTGACTGGAACACCTTCAGCACCCCATATACTCCTTACCTGGCTAGCTCCCACTAATCTTTTAACACACCAAATTTATGGAACCAATAGATTTCTCCCTTNGTCATGGGGATGTAAAGTACAACATAAGGAATATAGTGAATAATATTGTAATAACTATGTATGGTGACAGGTGGGTACTAGACTTTGTGAAGGGATCACTTCATATGTAAATATCTAACCACTATACTGTACACCTGAAACTAATATAATATTGAATGTCAACTATAATTGAAAAGAATAAAATAAAATAAATTGATCTCAAGCAGACATCCCCCAAGTGGGCTCTTGGTAGAAGCTAATGTGAAAGCATCCTAGAGGGAGACTCTCACAACCTAGAATGCACAGGATATTTCAAAAAATAGTCATTATCTGCTGGAATAGGGCATACTCACTGAACAATTCATATCAAGAACTTCTAAAACATTTCCAATTTTCTTAACTAAACACACTATTAAAAGAGAACCTTAGAAAAATAGGAAAATCATAATTAACCAACTAATTGCAATATGCTTCTGAAATGAATAATGGCATTAAAATTATAATATTTAATAAATCTGCTTGTATTAAATTATTTTTAGGAGCCAAGCACAATTGGTGTGAAACAAAGTGTTATATGAAACCAGAGCTGACTGTGTTTTACTATATTCCTGAACTATTTTATCCTCACTCCAGCACTATACTAAAATTATAATTAATGATTGTTTTTTGTGATAGTAAAGAAAAGTTTGAAAGGGATATTAAATAAAATGCTAATAAAGGATAAAAACTTTATCAGGGAAAGTAAACAGCAATCTTAAAAGATATTTAGCCCAGTTCAATATTTTTATTTTTGGCACAGGCAGAAAATCCAACCCAAATTCAGGTTGTCAGCTTTTCTATTGTGTACCATTCC
>NW_017731812.1:338892-340242 GCF_001890085.2 Hipposideros armiger | reverse complement strand
AAGGTAATAAAAGCTCCATGAGCGCACAGACACCACCCCCCTTCCTTTTTTCCACTTAGAACAATGCTGGTTTATCATGACCATCAACCAGCCTTTGTTAGGAAGTGAGTAAATGAATGCAGCTCGGGTGTCTCTCTTAACCCAGGATGTTTTTACAGATAGACATGATTGCTTAAGTGGCCCTTTCACATGCCTTCTTTAGAATAAAATATATATCTCCATTTATTTTTCCATGTTGTTTCATAGGTTTGGATAAATCTCTCCTATTACACTGATCTTTGAAATAGGAAAAATGTCTCACCTTTTTTATTTCAGTGCTATCATTATGCCAATCATCTAATACACACTCAAAACACATTGGAATTGAATGAATGAATGAATGAATGAATGAATGAAGGTTGAGCAACCTTAAGAAATATTGCAGATCTTCCTGTAATCATTAAAACAACAGTCCTTTGAATATAATGTACTAAATTATATAGATAACCCCATCAGATACTATGTATGGTCTTGCAATATATCTAACATCTAGTAAAGGCTTTGTTGGTTGAGTTTTAACTGTTAATAAAATAACTTGTCTTTCAACAGTTGAATTTTGTGTATTTTCAGAGATCATCTATAGCTGGGTATTTAATGAGTTCCCTTCCTTTGTGGCGGAAGACAGCCGGCGGTTCATTTCCCAGGAGACAGGCAACCTTTATATTTCTAAAGTCCAAACATCAGATGTTGGCAGCTATATTTGTCTGGTGAAAAACACAGTGACGAATGCCCGAGTACTTAGTCCTCCAACACCACTCACTCTACGTAATGATGGTAAGTTGCATGGCCCGTTTGAAATAGCCATTTCAAGTGTGAAAAATAAATATGAAATAGTGATTTTCTAAGCAGTTAAACCTAGCACAAATTAAATAAAAAGGCATTTGCCATATTTAGAAACTATATTTTTAGTCTGAGATTATGCATACCTTAGAGAAAAGGTTTTGACATAGGAAAGTAATGATCTATGACTGAGAAATATTAACCATAATCCCCCCCAATGCCAAAAAGGGAGAGAGAATGTGAAAAAAAATGAACTGTAATAAAGACTCCACAGTTCTTTCCTTTGCTCTTTAGTGCCTCTATATAGCACATGTGCATGAATTGCAAGCATTTTATAGGTTCGTTTTTCACTACATTTTTATTTTAGCTACCTTCAAATTGAATGTTCAGCTTTTAATACTTCATGGTATAATTATAATTGTTATTATTACTTTTCCAATAATAGGAGCAGTTGGAACTTTAACTTTTAAGTTCAATTCAGGCAGAAATGATGATTCTATCACTCTAGATATTGCCATCTATCTAAAGTAT
>NW_017731812.1:325306-333997 GCF_001890085.2 Hipposideros armiger | reverse complement strand
CTAATCTGTAACTCTCCCAAAAGTTTTTGGAGACCTCTATGCTTCCCTTAAACTAGACTATGTTAATAACACCCCTTCACAAAAACTATATAAGAATTAAATTCATCTTCCTACTAATAAATCTATCTATATCACCATTCATTCTGTTCTTCCCTTGTTGTATTTCAATAGAGATAATATACTAGCTTTTCTCCTATAAGAACCATCCCTTTATCCTTGACTATTGATATTTATTCGCTATGGCCTCTTCAGAACATTACACCGTTAGTCACCATTTCTTTTTTTTTAAGATTTTATTAAAAAATATAGCTAACATACAAAATTATATCAGTTTCAGGTGTATACCATAGGTGGTTCAACATTTATATACCCAAAGAAGTGATCGCCATGATAATTCCAGCAACCATCTGACACCACACTATGCTGTCACAATATTATTGAGTATATTCCTCATGCTGTATGCTACAGCCCCATGACTTATTTGTTTTATTCCTGGAAATTCGAACCTCTTATTCCTCTTCATCGTTCCCTCCTTTTTTTAATTTTTCAATTACAGTTAACATTCAATACCGTTTTGTTTTAATTTCAGATGTACAGTATAGTGGTTAGACATTTGTATAATTTAAGAAGTGATCCCCCTGAATAGCCTAGTACCCACCTGGCACTATACATAGCTATTACCATATTATTGACTGTGTTTCCTATGCTTTAATTTACATCCCCATGAATATTTTTTAACTACTCCTTAGTCCCTTCACCTTTTACACCCTGTCCCCAACCCCCCTCATATCTATCACCTCAATAAATCTAGTAACCACCTATCACATAATATTATTACAATATTATTGACTACAGTGTCAGACAAATAAGTTCACAAAAGCATCCTAGAAAAAGTGCTACATACCTCATTGCTGAATATCACTATGGTCACCTTGGAAGTACTCCGCTTGGGAAGCTATGCAACAACACCAATGCTTAGTCCACCCTTCAAAGCAATTTTGGAACTCTTTCTGGAATGGCCATCAGAGCTGTCATCATATTACCCTTGATGTCCTGAATGTCATCAAAATGTCTTCTTTTCAATATTTCCTTTATTTTGGATAAAGAAAGAATCATCAGGGGTCAGATCAGGTGAGGGTGTTCCAATACAGTTATTTGTTTACTGGCTGAAAACTCCCTCACAGACAGTGCTGTGTGAACTGGTATACTGTTGTGATGCAAGAGCCATGAATTGCTGGTGAAAAGTTCAGGTCATTTTCATTTTTTTTGTGCAGCCTTTTCAGCACTTCCAAATAGTCAGCATGGTTAACTGTTTGTCTGGTTGGTTCAAATTCATAATGAATAACCCCTCTGATATCAAAAAAGGTTAGCAACATCGTTGCAACAAGTTCGCAAATTTAATTGGCAAACCTCCTATAGTCCTTATGTTATATCCTAAGTCCCCATGACTACTTCAAAACAACCAATTGTATTTCTTCATCCCTTCCAGTTTTTCACCCACTCCCTCAACCTCCATCCTGTCAGGAAACAATCAAGATGTTCTTTGTATTTATGAGTTTGTTTCTGTTTTGTTTGTTTGTTTATTTTGTTCTTTAGGTTCCACTTATAAGTAAAATAAGTAAAATCATATGTCATTTGTCTTTCTCTGTCTGACATACTCCATGCAACACAATAATCTCCAGGTCCACCCATGCCATGGATTGCAAGAATCCATTCCCTTCCATGGCTAAGAAATATTCCAAAGTATATATGTATTCTCTTTATCCATTCATCCCTTAATGGATGCCTAGGCTGCCTCCACATCCTTGCCATAATAAATAATGCTGGAATGAACATATAGATACACATGTCCCTTCAAAGTAGTGTTCTGGGTTTTGTCAGATAAACACCCATAAGTAGAATTACTGGGTTCTTGTTTGTCTCTTGTTATAGCCTTTTTTTTAAAGTCTGTTTTGTCTGCTATAAGTATTGCTAGCCCAGCTTTTTGTTTTTTTCATGAAATAACTTTTTCCATCCCTTTACTTTCAGTCTGTGTGTGTCTTTTAATCTGAAGTGAGTCTCTTATAGGCAGCATATGTAAGGGTTTTGTTTTCTTATCCATTCAACCATTCTATGTATTTGATTGGAGCATTTAATCCATTTACTTTGAAAGTAATTTTGTTGATAGACATGTAGTTATTGCCTTTTTATCTTTATTATTATTATTATTATTATTTTAATCTTAAAGTGGTCCTAACATTCCTTATAATAATCGTTTGGTGGTAATGAACTCCTTTAGCTTTTTCTTGTCTGGGAAGCTCTTTATCTATTCTTTGATTGTAAATGATAGCCTTGCTGGGTAGAGTATTCTTGGTTGTAGATCCTTGCTTTTCATTATTTTGAATATCTCCTTCCCATCCCTTCTGGTCTGCAAAGTTTCTGTTGAGAAATCAGCTTACAAATGTATGGGAGCTCCCTTATAAGTTACTAGTTGCCTTTCTCTTGCTGCTTTTAGGATTCTCTGCCTTTAACCTTTGCCATTTTAATTATGATGTGTCTTGATGTGGGCCTGTTTGGGTTCATCTTGTTTGGGACTCTCTGCACTTCCTGGACTTGTATATCTATTTTCTTCACCAGGTTAGGAAAGTTTTCAGTTCTTATTTCTTCAAATAGGTTCTTAATCCCTTGCTTTCTGGTACCTCTATGATGTGAATGTTGGTATGATTGATGTTGTCCCAGAGATCCCTTAAACTATCCTCATTTTTTTTTTCTTTTTTCCTTTTGCTATTCCAGTTGGGTGTTTTCTGCTGTCTTGTCTTCCAAGTTGTTGCTTTGATCCTCTCCTTCATCTAGTCTACTGATGATTCCTTCTAGAGCATTCTTCATTTCAGTTATTGTAACCTTCACATCTCACTGGTGTTTTTATTTAGTGGTTTCTATGTTGTTGTTTTTTTATGCATGTTGTCTCTTTGTTGAAGTTTTCACTAAGTTCCTTGAGCATCCTTATAACTATTGCTTTGAATTCTGTATCTGATCAGTTGCTTGCCTTCATTTTTTTTAGTTCTTTTTCTGGAGTTTTCTCTTGTTCTTTCATTTGGGATGCATGTCTTTGTTTCCTTATTTTAGCTGCCTCTCTGTGTTTGTTTCTATGTATAGGTAGATCTTGTATGTCTCCCTGACTTGCTGGGTGGCCTTATGTAGTAGGTGCCCTCTGGGAACCAGTGGCACAGTCTCCCTGGTCATTTGCACCAGGTGCTCCAGGAGTGTCCCTTGTGTGGGTTGTGTGTGCCCTTCTGTTATAGTTGAGCCTTGATTACTGTTGGCACATCAGTGGGTGGTATTGACCCTCAGGATGACTGACTCTTGGGTTTGGCCATGTCCACAGCTTACTGGCTGCTGTGTGAGCTTACCTCATAGAGTGAGATTCACCCCCGTGTGCTCTGGTTCCTGTTGAGACCACCCTTTTGGTGTGCTGCTTGTGGGGCTAATTAGGTGGTGCTCTGCTGTGGCCTGAAGCCACCCACCAAGTATGTTGATTCTGGGGCCTCTTGGGAGGGTATTTTGGTGCAGGCCCAGGTCAGCCACTTCCCACTGCCTATGACCAGATGGGATGTACCTGGTAGGAGCTACAAAGCAATCCACAGTTAGTCGCTACCTGTGCTGGACCTGGAGGTACATGGGAGAGGCCGTGCTGCAAACAGGATGGCCGCTACCAGTACCAGGTCTGGAGTAGCTCTGCAAAAAGCCAGGACACACCAAAGTCTGCTGCCATCTGCTGGCTCAGTAGGGTGGAGCAACAGAGCTCACCAGGCCAATCAGATTCAGATTTGGCCATAAGTATAGAGGGTGAGCTCAACACAAGAAAGATAGTGCCTGCCTGCTGGCTGCTCTGGCAGAGGACCTTACACAGGGAAAATGGTCCTCATGCAGGGAAGCCACACACCTCAGTCTGCCCCCTGTGTATCTCTGATTCCCTCCCAAGTTACTATTCCTTCACTGGAGCCCAGGGTGAATGCTTACAAGTGAGTCTGTGTGCAGGCCCTTTAAGAGGACACCTGGATTTCCCATAGCTTTTCATCCTACCCAGAGAGTCAGAATCCCCACTGTTTTCCACAGCAGGAAGTCGTGAGGCTCCTCTTCTCAGCACCAGTGCTCCAGGATGGGGAAGCTGGTGTGGAGCTGGGGTCCCCTACTCCTCCATGGGGAAGGTCTGTGGCCGAGATGTTCCTCCCATTTTCATCCTCCATGCAGATTTGGGGCCTGCTCATTTTGAGGCTCTACCCCTCCTACCAGTCTCAATGTGGCTTCTTCTTTATATCCTTCATTATAAAACTTTCATTATCTAGACTTCAGATGGTTCTCCAGGTTGATTTTTCTGTAATTTAGTTACAATTTTCATGTGTTCACAAGATGAGGCAAGCACAGTGTTTATCTACTCTGCCATCTTGGATCATTATTCCACATTTATTTTTATTTTGTCGAGGGAGGTATATTTGTAAATGTGCCATCTTTGAAATCTCAGTCCTTATTTCTTATATAACTAATACTATGTCATTAGACTAATAAATTGCTTTAATCATTATATTAATTGAATTTACTGGGGCAGTTGAAATTGACTTTTTTTTCTTTTATTAATATCTATATTTTCAAAGAACCATTATTTGAGCAGTACTATATGAAAGGCTCAATAAAGCAATACATATAAGTAGAATAAAACATAGTTTAAAGTTGACATTTAAGTTAAAAAGAAACAGGTGGAAAACATCTGCTAGATGTAATTGAAATTTTTCAATGATGGTCTTACATAAGATTTTGTGAGCTAACTTAGAAAATACACATCTTTCTGTGCGTTATCTAAGGTTGTTGTTTCCTTCGTAGTTATTTGTCTATTATGTTTATCTTTGATCATAGTAATGCATTCATATTGAATGAATGTAGTGGTTTATAAGTGCTAATGGAAAGTAAAATACCTTTCTCCCATCAAATCCTACTCTGTAAAGCAAATTTTTCAACTTCTTCTTTTCTTCATGAGGTTCTTATATAATGCTAGAAAATATCTCTACTGTTTGTTTAATCAAGTTAAATGAAATCATTAGTGTGGTTAAGAAAGCCCGTGTAAAGGGTATGAGATGAAGAGACATGAGCTTAGGACCAAGCCTTGAACAATCCAAATTGCATTGGAAGGGTGAAGAGTGAAAATCATATAAAAGATAATGATAAGGAGAAGTTAGCAATAATAAGGGGGAAAAAAACAACAGTAATAGTGTCAAAGAAGCCAAGGAAAATGAGTATTTCAACAGAAGTGGATATTTGGGTCATGATGGTGGACTGTATGCATGCACGTATTTGTTGCCTGCCCCCTTTCTGAGACCCTACAAAAAGAAATTCATATCATCAATGTGAATGCTGAAGGAGAGGGAGCATTTCACTAACAAATGAGACATCTTGGTATACTATTTCTAGAAGAATAAGAAAGGATGTGTGTTAATGGATTAAACAGGTAGAGAAACTAAAACCTAGAATAAAGTTTAAGGGATCTAAAGAAGTTAATAGGACTAAAGACCATGTGCCCAGTGGAAGCCTGAAGAAGTTCTGAAATCAAAGTTAGCTAAGGGTGGACATAAAAATGGGACTGAATGAAGGGGAATTGAAGGTATGTATGCTGAACATCTATGAGTATTTCAGTGAAATATTCCTACATGCAAAAAGACCAAAGGGCTTGCCTCTTAACAATCCGAATGAACTTCCATGGAAAGCTTAAGTTCTTAGTGTGAATGGTGACACACAATGCAAAAACTTGTCATCTCGCATGTGAGTGTCCACAGTCTGACAGCCAGTTCCTTGCTCTCACATCAAAGCAGAGTTGTCAGCCATCCTTACACAGACGTGCCTCACCCTCACCTCAGAGGGGAACCAATTTACACACAGGGGAAGCCACAACTTCCAAGCTTAGCAGACTTAACATTTATATGCAATTCTAAATTAACAGTTTCTATTTAAAAATTACTGAGCTTATTGAATGGTTACAGAATATATATACGGATAATGTGTGGGGAAAAAAAACAAACAGGAAACTTAATATTATGCCAAGAAAGGCATAGATTAGACTTGAATAATTTTTTAAATCAAAAACTTTCATATCACTGTTTGATCTCTCTTCAAAAAAAAATTGAAAAGTGTGTTCATAAGAAGGTCATATTCCTGAATGTTTTCTCAAGTAGGTGGCATATATTAAACACTTGGTCTGAAAATAAAAATTGAATATGATTGTGGATGAATCCATTTATTGCACCACGGTCAGCTGAAATTCCTGGTGGGTTTTACAAACCTCTCAATGTAGCGACAGGCATTATAATGGATATTTCTGAAAACTTGGCAAACACCTCAGCAGGGGATTGAATATAAAAATTACATTTAATCTGCTGTGACCATAGAGTTAGCTACAAAATTCATTTCAAGAACATTGTGTTTTTACACGTCTGTAAAAAAAAAAATAGAACTTTCTAAAAATGATAGAGGCTATATATACATAGGCTAATTATTTCCTCTGAGGAACAAATAAAATTTTACTTTAAAAACTATTATAGAATGTATTATCTTAGTTGGATTCTCCTAAAACAAAGCTGGAAATAAAATTTGTTTGCAGATAATTTATTTGAAAGTTTTCCGAGGAAACAGGAATGAGGGGTGGAGTAGGTTTGAGAAGTGAGACAGTGAAAACGTGGGTTGCATTATAGAGATAACCACTTTTATAGGCAGCTAGAACCAGAGCCTTATAAAATGCTTTGAGTACGGTAGTCTCTTTGGTGGGCATATCAATGGACTTCCGTCTTCCATTCTGGGATAATGGCTGCACAGGCAGTTAATTTCCATGCACTCATAAGTGGCCCTCCAGTTGCAACTGTGTGAAACTGGTTGTACCTGCACTGACCTGGCTACAGTGAACAGTTGTGGGAGTAAAAATTTTGGCCAAGATTATTTGAACTGGCGCACAAGAGGTATCTAAAACAAAGATGGGGAAGCTTTAGGAGATTTGAAGTGCATGAGTGACATGATCAGAATTTGCTCTAAAACTGAGGAAAATTATCCTTACACATTCACAAATGTGTAACGCGTACCAACTAAGTGCCAGATAATTGGTTACGTATTAGGGGTATACTGGAGGGCAAAACAAATGCCATAACCTTCCTTATGTAGTTTACAGTAGAATAAAAGGGAGGATATTACCTGGAATACCGAATTTAACTGTGGATCCTAAGATCTGCCTACCCTCATGCAGTGCCTGATGAGGCCTACCTCATGCATTATTCATTGCAATAAAAAGAAAACAAAATCTAGCTCCAAAAGCATGTATGAGAAGTACAGATTTTTACTAATGGTTCGGAGGGTAATGAGTGAGGTGCTGGCATTACACATACCCAGCAACATTTAGTAAACACCCCCTCTAACTACATCTCTCTTTTGCCAAGCTTTCATTCCTACAACTGGTGTGTTTCTCCCTCCTCATACCTCTCTCTGCCTCTCACTCACAACACTGTTGGCTCCAGTCTCCCTTCAGGGTCTCACTGTCTTTGTCTTATGTATGGCAATTTCATGTTCATTTGAGTCCCCCGCTCAATGTCGAAAACCTTTTTTGGCTTATTTTATTTTTATTTAATCAACATTTGTGTTTTATTGCTACAAGTGAGGCATTGTTTGAAGAACTTTACAAGTATTAGAGTGAAAGAATGGAAAACAGGTACAAGAAAATTTAACTTCAAAAGGCAGTTGAAGTCATTCTATTAATATACTAGATAGTACATGCATTTCTAAAGATAGAGAGGATCGCCGCCTTCTGACAATAAGTTTAATTCTTTGAGAAGATATAGCAAAGCATCTTCCCACAATCCACAACATGCAGGACCAGGCTTCCTCAGTCCTCTTCTAGTCTAGATGAGATATGCTCTTATAAGATCCCTCTCCTTCCTAAGGCACATTCTCTCAGCCCCCTTCTTTAAAGCTATCATGACTCTGTAATGGTACAGAGATGATAATAACAAAAAAGAAAGAAGAAAACAAAACAAATACAGTCCCTGGTCCTTTTCCCATCCTTGGAGTTGGATAGTGAATTAGTGAGAAGAAGAATTGAAGAAGTAAGTCACTTTAAAAAGTGAGTGGAATAGATTCAGAGTGCATGCAGAAATATTGGATATTTTTAGAGAATTTGTCATTTGTTACAGTGGGGAGAAAACTAAAAACTATAGTTACAGATGACCTATTGGGTGGTGAGAAATGCGATGGCTTTTTTTTTTTAATGAATTACAAGCAAATTCGTCAAATGAGAATGAGTGTGTAGACAACAGATTTATTTTGAAGTCAAGAATTGTGTCAACAAAGAAATTCTGTACAGAGTTACCTAATTACATAATCCATGAATCAACTCCATTAATTTACTATGGAATAATACAGATCCTAAAATCAATGGGAAAATATTAAGAAATGGCATGCCCTAGAAGAGTGTGGTAGGCTGTGTAACAGTCCCCAATATGTCCCTATCCTAATTCCTAGAAATTTTGAATGTTAACATGGTAAAGGACCTTGCAGATGTGATGAAGTTAAGGATTTTGATATAGAAGCACTACCCTGGATTGGCCTGGACCACTGGCTGATTAGGGTCAGCCCTAAATGTAGTACCAATTGTCCTTATAAGAGGGAGACAGGGTGAGATTTGAT
>NW_017731812.1:322759-323970 GCF_001890085.2 Hipposideros armiger | reverse complement strand
TATTATAAAGAAAAAAATGTGCATCATTTGATTAACTCTCTTAATAGTCTTAGAAAATTTGAAATATTATCTAATAAGTACTTACATATAATAAGATAAATTTGTTAATGTATAAAATTCAGGCTTTTTCCTAGTTTCCTACATGAAAGCTTGTTATTGTAATTCAGGAAATAAAATCCCAAAGGATGTAAACTTTTGATAGCTGCGACTGTAACAGTGAATAGATCATTTTTTTTAAAATATAAGAACGGAACATGAAGTTTGAGTTGTTTTCTGTAAGAGTGAAAAATGTATATTCTGTTATTTTAGCCTGACTTCCTTTCCTATTGTCAGACTAATCTACACTGGCTTCATTGCTAAAATCTCTTCATTCAACAATCTGCAATCTGGCATTGAGTCTCACCACATTACTCAATGTGTTTTCTCAAAATTAGTCAAGTGTCTGTTAATCAAATATATCAGCTTTTTCTCAGCCTTCAACATTCTTGAATTCTTTGCAATCTGTGTTTAAACCTGAGAATGTTTTCTTTTTTTACTTACTGGGCAGTAGGCCCTCCCTAACCGTTTCATCTGTATCTTTCACTGTCTCTTCTCAACGTACCTCATAAGTCAATCATTCCATTTCTCTCTGCATCTGCATGTGTCCATTCCCCCATATGTCTGGTTTGTTTACACTTGGCATTGTTCCAGAAAGGATATAAGGAGGCTTATCATTCTAAATGTAGATGTTTTTCCAAGATTCTTCTCCTAAGCCCTATCTATCTATCTATCTATATCTATATCTATATCTATATCTATCTATCTATCTATCTATCTATCTATATATATATATATTTTAGTGGCACTTCTGTTTCTGTTTTCAATTTAGAATCTTCCCACATAATTAACTTCTCCAGCTGATATCTGTGTTGTTAGTAATATCACCTTTCTCCTAAACATCTAACATAAATATTTCTGGGTCAGTTGGAATCCTCCTAATCTCATGACCACATACATACTCCATAGGTTTGGCAAACCCTGTGGATTTTACATCTGCAATGTCATTCTCACTCATTCCCTTCTTTCTGCTGCTAACTACAACACTCTTTACCTCTTGCCCAGATCAGTGGCTTTCAACTGCCTTTTACTACAATTTCCTCCTGAAACCCACTTTCAAGAGCATTGCTACATTCTTGGCTATATAAGAAAAGAGAGGCTATAAGAGCAATGCC
>NW_017731812.1:300875-320415 GCF_001890085.2 Hipposideros armiger | reverse complement strand
GATTTTTTTCCATCTTTTTTCTTCTGAGCTAATTCTCACATTTAGTCTCAGTTAATTTGTCTAAAATTGAATAACTCTATGGAAAATATTTTAAGGTTCATCTTACCTTGAAAGGATATTGAATTTATATTCTTATTTACATCCTTCTTTATTGAATTATATTCTTATGTTGTTATCACTTTTATTACCCAGTGCTAAAAATCACATCCAGGGTATTGAGGGTTCCAAAATGATTTCTCTGGAAAGTAATTTGTAATATTTAAAGAAGTCTTTCTTCCACAGTTCACCCCAATGAGATATTTTGCAAATTTATCATAAAATAACAAGGCTGTTTTTGTTTTTAAAGCAAATGTACTAAAACTCATATATTTAAATGAGTATTGTGTTCTTCAAGGTAGGCATACAGGGAGGCAATTTACTGATACCAATATAATCTTACTATAATTCAAAATATTTTAAAGCTCAATGATTCATAGCCCTTATATTTCAGTGCTGTGGAAAGGTGATAGCAACTGCATAGGTGGAAGGCTTGATAATGATTAATGTTTTTTCCTAAGCACCAGGCATTGCGTTGAAAGCATTTCATACATTCTCTTATTTAGTCCTCACAGCCAAACAGCATTTTGAGCTTATCTTTCTTTTATAGTTAAAGAAACTGCCATTAAGACAAGTAGCAGGTCCTCTTACCTATGTTTGTATGTTTCTAAAGAGTACACTCCTAAATGTTATACATTATTGGTCAATTACCAGCCAGTTAAAGGACTCTCCCAAGGTCACAGTTGATGGGAGATGTGAAACTAGAACTCTAAGTTGCATAGAGTGTTTTTCCCACTGTATGATTATTCTATGTTATGATATCAATACCAAGTTGGATTTGGGGGTCTTGGATTATTTTATCAATATTACCTAAAATAAAATTTAATGGGTGTGGTTAGAAATGATCCTCAGTATGAATAGGGTAACTATAGTAGAGATAATATTTACTTCTTCAAAATTTCATTGGAATAGATGTGAGAGTTTTTCTTTTCAACTCATCAAGAAAGGGAGAATCCATTAAATTAATGAAATTAGAGTGTAAGGAATAACCCATATAAATAGAATTGGGGTTATGCTGATCTTTGGGAATGATAGAACTCATCTATATAGTATGCAAGGTGCCTGCTATATAATGGGTTAATTACCTGACAAGATGTCTGTCAAGAGAATACATAACCTAATTTTCTTAATAATTAGTAGGGTCTAGATAATATTACAGCATGTTTTTTTTTCTTTAAATGAAAGTTTTCTTTTAAAATGCCAGTGTTAAAAAAAATAATTACCAAGAAAACAAAGACTGTACCAAATTCAGAATTCTGAAGAATATCTCTATCTTTCACTGGTTTAATAAATAAAAGCTAACATAAAGAAATATTTTGCTGTCATCCTGACATTATGATGACCAAATACATGTAGTACAAATCTTATAGATGATTCATATGTTTAAATACCTAGCTGCCCTACTATGAGTTGGTAGTCACTGCTACAGGTCCTTCTGACTTTGCCTTTGTTTAAATGAAGCATATGTCCTCAGGAAGCTTTTGGAGAATTTGAAACTCAGAAGTGAGTGAAAGCAGAAAACAAGTTTTAAAAACAGTGGGAACAATCTAGAGGCTATATCCTCAGATATGGACTTTCAGGCAGATCTGGCCAAAGGCAACAAGCCCACTGTCTACAAGCTCTCCCTCCTTTATAGACGACACTAATACCACTCAGGCTAAAACTCTATCAATTAGACAGTCATTTAGGTGAAGAAACACTATGTTTTGAAAAATGAAAGGCCACAAAGAGAATTAGAGATCGGTAATTTTTACTTTAATGTATATCAGCTAAATCATATATTTTTTGCTTTTAACATTTTACTTAGACAACTTACCAAAGAGAAAGGAGTATGGGTTATTATGCAAAGAGAGTTGGATAAGATTGTAAAAGAGAATAGAAGGGAATTTGGCATCACTTTTAAAATTTATATGTGTGTGTGTGTGTGTGTATGTGTGTGTGTTATAAAATTTATATGTATATATAGTATAAATGTATATATTTTAATGGCATCAGACAGAAAGCTTTGGAGGTAGACTTATTTTGAAATTTTAGTTCTGCCTCATTTTTAAATATTGTTACCTACCCTTTCTAAACCTTTTTTTTCTTGATTCATACAGTAGTGATTGTATCTATGTTAAGATTGTTTTAAAAATTAGAATAATTATGCATGTAAAGAATCTGGCACAGTTCACAGTTTTTTTTTGGTTCTGGGGACTCAAGATCAATAATAGACATTTTGACCCTCAAAGAACTCATGGTAAAATAGGGAAGGTAGACAAGGTGATGGTTCTGTTAAAAGAAGCCACATTCACATATGTGAAGAGTAAAATAAAGAGGTATCATATGTCAGAGGTGCAAAGGGGACAGGAAGTAACCTCACAAGGCCATCAGGAGCATTTGAAGAGCGGAGCTGACATTTGACTGCAGTGTTGAAAAGAAAAGGAGTTGCTCAATTGCCCCAATTCTGGGCTGGCATTATAGGGAAACATATGTAAAGAAACTAAGAAAGAAAGATAAACAAAAAGAAGTGAAAGAAAAAGCCTTTATTGTTCAAGTTTTTGTCTGAGGCTGACTCTGTATCTTTAAAGAAAGCATGCATAGGGAATTTATTTGGGTAACATCAATTAGTAAAATTATATAGGTATCAAATGTACAATTCTATAATATTGAGTTGTCGGAAAAGTCATTATGCCTTTTTGCAATGAAAATATTGAAAAAATATGTCATAAATTTTCCAGCAACCCAGTACATCATCTATATATTGCACTGTGTGTTCACTATCCAGAGTAAATTCTTTTTCCATCACCATGTATTTGACCCCCTTTTCCCTCTTCTACCACCAGCCTCACATTTACCATTAAACTGTTGCCTATGTCTATGATTTTTTGTTTGTTTGTCTTGTTTCTTTGTTGCTCTCAGTTTCATATCCCACATATGAATGAAGTAACATGGTACTTGACTTTTTCTGACTTATTTTGCTTAGCATGATAATCTCAAGATCCATTCATGTTGTCATAAATGCCAGTATTTCATCTTATGGCTGAGTAATATTCCATTGTATATATCTACCACACCTTTATTCAATCATCTATTGAAGGACACTTTGGTTATTTCCATGTTTTGTCCACTGAGAATAATGCTGCAATGAACCTAGGGGGATATTTACAGCTAAATGTTTTCAGTATTTTTGGATAGATACCCAGAAGAGGGATTGCTGGGTCATATGGTAATTCTATTCTTAATTTTTTGAGGAAACTTCATTCTGTTTCCCATAGTGGCTGTACCAATTTACATTCCCACCAGCAGTTCCTGAGGGTTCCTTTTTTTCCACAACCTCTCCAACTTTTTGTCTTGTTGACAGTGGCCGTTCTAACAGGTTTGAGGTGGTATCTTATTGTGGTTTTGATTTTCATTTCCCTAATAGCTTCCACCCTTTAGACTCCAATCCTTTGATCAATCCACTACTTCAGTTCATTAAACCCTCATGTCCTCAAGTTTAGATTACATAGTAACCCATTATAAACAGTTTGCTGTATAGAATCGCAAATCTGTATCTCTCCAATCTATCATATCCTACTCACTTGGCAGATCTCTAACTCCAATCTCAGCCTTTGTCTCATTCACTTTATGGTTGTACCTATGCAGCTGACTCTGGATAGAAAAAAATACATCATTTTGAACACAGGTTCTCCCTTAAATTTGTGATCTCATTTATTTTTCCAGCAACAAATATCATCACATCTTACAATTTATCATATATTTATGCTCCCTTACCTTTGATTATGATGAATGTACTGTTTTGTTTTGTTTGTTTTTTTAAAGATTTTTATTGGGGAATTGGGGGGATGGGAACAGACAAGTTGCTGTCGTTTTGTTCTTCAGTCTATTTGTAGAGGACGTTGCTTCACTGGTCCAAGTTGGCACCATCATTGCGCTCTTCCCAGCCGAGGCAGATCAGTCGCTGGCTTCTGGACAGCCGCTCACTGCGGCTGCTGGCTGCTCACACTGGCTGCTGGCTACACACGGTAGCCCATGGCAACCTACTGGCACAGGGGCTGCAGCCTATGCCGTCGCCGGCAACTCAGGGCAGCCCAGCTCCAGGTTGAGCTGTTGTTCAGCATCTTAACTATAGAGGGCAGTGTCACCGGCCCTCATATGTGGGATCCAAACCGGGGCCCTCTGGCGTCCCAAGCCAGTTCTTAACCATCGCGCCACTCGGCCGGCCCTGAATGTACTGTTTTTTGAAGTTCTGTGCATTATATCCCATGCCCTCTTACCTAATATAAAGAGTTTCCTTCTGTAGTCACTCACTCTCTCTCCCCCATCATTTGCTCCCTCCACACTGCATCATTCGCATCAGTAAACATATTAGAATATTTACCATCATGAAAATAACTTTTTCTTGATTCAATATCCTTCTCCAGCTTACATCTTATTTTCTTGGCTCTCCTTTATATCAAGCCTCCTTTCAAGAATTGCCTAAACTCTATCTCAAATGTCTTTCCTATTTTCTCATATCTAATCCTGTGAGGCTTTAGTGACCACTACTCATGCCTTCAATGATCTCAACATTGCCAAAGCTAATGAGCTGGATGAAAGGGACTCCAAATTAAATAATGACAGTCAGAATAGGAGGAAAGAAATGGACAGGAAAGGTGTTATAGAAACCAAATTAACAGAGCTTGACAATTGATATGGGAAAATGGTGAGATTTTATCACTTGATTCATTTACAAAATATTGCCTTCTCATATGACCATATCACAATAATGTAAAACAAAATATAGATTTTTATGAATCCACATTAGAAAATTACCTTAAATCTTCCTTAAAATGAAAAAAGAACATAAGTATTGAAATACATTAAAATAAAATATTCTCAGTTCTTATGTCAACTATCACACATCTTCTACACAGTTGATGACAAGTAGATTTACTAATTCAGTTATCAAAAATTCTTCAGCACTGATATTGGACCAGGCACAGCTTGAAGATACAATGGATCAAAACAATGTGGTCCCAGTCCTAGTTAAGCTTGTAGAAGAGAAAGCAGATGTTGAGCAAAGGAATACAGGTGAAACCAGATTGAAATTGATGGTAACTATAATTGGTTGTTTTTTGTGTTTTTTTTTTTCACAGAAACAGTATAATATAAATGTAGAATATATATATATATATATACACACACACACACAGAGTACTATATAAGTATATAATAGTACTGTATATATGTATACACACACAGAGAGAGACAGACAGAGAAAAACAGATTAACATAGTTGAGTGGTGGGCAGGGAATTGAGGGACAGAAAAGACTTTCCAGAGGAAGTAATATTTGAAGTAGAACTTAGTTTTCAACAAGATTGGGAATGACTAAAAGAATTTTGCTTTGCAAACATCAGGGACTTTTCCTGGGGAGCAACAAAGAACAATCAGGGGAAGCTTGACTTCAGAATGAATATAGATCTGGACTTGAACCCCTTACCTGTCAGTGTTGTTGAGAAACTTATTTCACCTCTTCAATACCTAGTTTCCTCTTATTCCAGATAGAAACAATAGTATCTACCTTGCTATATTTGTAAGATTTAGATGCCAGTTTAGTTGCATACACATAACAGAGTAAGCAGCTTTTTAGCAGGTGTTCAGTCAATGTTTATTCCCCGCTTTACATCTAGGGTTTTAATGCACATAAAGCCCTGCGATGAGGCTGTGATAATTGGCATTCCCCTCTGGAAACATGTATCTTTTGAACCATATCATCCATAGAGCTTTTGAAGTCAGGAAAAGTTTGTAAAATAAAATATGTGAATTGTTTACAGAGCAAATCAGGGAAGAACCTGGTATGTTTAGCATCTCAAATGTGAGTGCTAACAGCAGGAATGCTGGCATTCTCAATAACAAGACTGAAGCGAGAAAACAATCTGTGCAGATGAAAGTATAAAAATAAGCTTTTAACAATAGTTTGAAACAACCCATTTGTCACGTTTTCTCCGAGTTATACAGGCTCGCAGCTGATCAACTAAGCTGGCAGAACTAATTCCTCCAGGATATTTTAAGTCCCTTGACTTCTTAGTGATTATAGCATGAATACATAGGCAGCTAGGGTAAGAAACTTTACTGGAAGGAACAATATCTCTGAAGAATGTTAAAAATTTAGAAATAAAAGGTGATGTGGGCGAGTGTCCTAGGTAGTTGCAGGGAACAGAAGTTCGCTCAAGTGAACCTAGGTAAGAGAATTGTTTTCAGGAAATATATGACATGGTGTGAGAAACATGATATTAAAGAAATCCAAGATTAGGGTCTGGGATATGACATGACTTCATGGGGACTGAGCCCCGAAGGCAGGTGAATCCAAATAGTTCTAGGAATCTTAACGGGAGTGTATGGCTACCCCCTCTAAGTCTTCCCCAATAATGTGATTCAGCTATTATGTACAGCTTTTCTACACTCCAACTGGCTTAGCCTTACCTTCTGATTTGAATATAGTGTCCCTACCTTCTGGGTGGTGTGTGTGTGTAGAAACTGCTTCCTCATAACTTAGGTTTACCTTGTCTCACCTTTGTCTGATTTTTTATCTCACTACATGCTTTTAGTTTCTTATAGAAAGAACTGTGAATCTAGCAAGTTATGATTAATGTGCTTAATGAAGTGAGGAAAGTCCACCATAGTTCTGAAGCTTCTTATTTTCTCTTTTTAATGGGAAAAAAATGTTCTGGTAGAAATAAATATTTGAATGAATTGTACACAAATAAAATTTCTCATTAAATCACCATAGAAAAGAACTAACTCTGATTAGGGTAGAAGATTCCCCTAGAATGATTTAGAGATCTTCAATTTAATTATTGGATTGAGCATTAATATATCATTCAGAACCATTATATTTTTAAAAAAAATTTTTTGAGTTAGTTTTAGTATAATTATTCACCATTACTGGGTCCTGTCAAACTAGCTTTCATAGAAGGGTCTTTGGCTGTAGAAATGAGGAGACTAGTTCATTCAATAGCTGATCTGTCATTATATTCACATAGATCTTGGAGACATCTCATAAGAGTCAAAGTACCAAAATTTTTAGCAGGTACCAAATTTCTCTCTCTCTCTCTCTCTCTCTCTCTCTCTCTCTCTCTCTCTCTCTCTCTCTCTCTCTCTTCATATTCTAAAGGCACACACACATAAACAAAAGCACAGCCACACACACACACACACACACACACACACACACACACACACACACACTTCACAAAATCAAAGAAAACTCAAATTAAAAAATGTCACCCATTTTTAAATGAGTTTTAAATACAATCATGTGCCACTTGAGGTTATGTTCTGAAATGCCTTGTTAGGTGATACTGTCGTTGTGTGAACATCATAGAATATACTTAAATAATCAGTTGGTATAGCCTGCTACACACCTAGGCTATGTGGCATAGCCTACTGTCCTTGGCTACAAGCACGTTACTGTACAAAACACAAGATTAAATCAAGCACAAGAGAAAACAATGAAATCGAGATATATTGAGGCTGCTGCCAGCATAACATGGCATACAAGTACTATTTTATAGGAATATTTTTCTTTTAAATAGTATACTCTAATATAACAAGAAAAAGGATTGTATAGTAAATACATAAACCAGAAACATAGTTGTTTATTATCATTATCAAGTGTTATGTTCTGTACATAACTGTCTGTGCTATACTTTTATATGCCTGGCAGTGCAGTAGGTTTTGTGTACACCAGCATCACTACAAACACGTGAGTAATGTGTTGTGCTATGACATTAGAATGGCTGTGTCATCACTAGGTGATAGGACTATTTCAGCTCCATTATAATCTTTTGGGACCATCGTTGTTTATGGGGTCCATCATTCACTGAAACATCATTATGCAGCACACAACTGTGATGGACTTATGGTAAAACTATGTTTTTGGTTACGTAGGTATATTTATAGAGATATTTCTGTAATTTTATTTGTGAATAGATTTTGAAAATGGCAAGCATGTTTATTTCTCTAAAAAAGGAAAACTTTTCAACATATTTCTCATTCAAAGTGAACATTTAAGACTTCGTTATCAAATTTTTCAAGTTTGCTTTATCTAGCCTATGGGTTTAATGCTAGAGAGCTTATATGTTTGTTCAGAAAAAATATATAGTTGCTTTCTTTAGTCTTTTATAAGTTTTTTTCCAAGGTATTAATGCACATGGAATAAGCCCTCAGATGATGGTGGAAGAGATGGGTATACTTCCTGAAATCACAGTGACAAGAACAGGAGAACAAAATACATCTTAAAATTCAGTAACCATAAGGAAGCAATAACAATGTGCAGCAGCCCCTTGATCAATTTATTCTTGATGCTTGGGAATGGGGGAAAAAAATCTATTGGTTTCTCTGATTTTCAGAATATATATACTAGTGATGGAAAACATCTTCTCCTAATAAAAAACCTCTCTAGATTTTTTCAATCTCTCTAGATAAATAATACTCATAATGGTGCATTTATTTGAAGATAACATGAGTTGTTTATTTCCTCTTGTCAGGAGATACTTCAATCCCTTTATTTACATAACAATGACTCACCTCAAGAAACTGTGATTTAGGGCACTGTACGCTTTTCGAAGTGAGAAAACAATATGTTGTCTATCTAGGCTTGTAAAATTGTAACTTATCAACGGCCCATTAGGGAATTAAAAAGAAGCCATCTGGTCACTTTTCTAAATGATTAAAATTTCCAAAGCTTGCAACTTTTAATTTATTTTAATACAGTAAGAGGGATGTATTAATATACCACATATATTTCCTAACATACCTCTAGGTCTCTAAACCCTCAATTACATTAGTTTTCTTTTTATACATAAGAAAACACATCCAGAAAGGTTCTGTGATTGCCTTAATGTTTCAACAGAGCCCGGTCTAGAGTTAGAATTTGCATCATTTATCTACGATCACTGGTTCATATTTAATATAGCCTGAATGGATTAGTAAGTGACATTTCTCACACATACCAAAATATCTGTAGACATAATGTGAACAATTTAGTCATTATCTTTTTCCTCTTTCTTCTTATTATTATTATCAATATTTATTGTTATTATTTATTTGAGTTTTTATTTCCTTACCAAAGGGCTTACATAGCACAATAAATATATATTTATATGCAAATTACTAAAGACAATTTAAAAAAGTAAGCAACAATTACAAATAAAACATACTGAGACTTAAGTACTATAAAATAAAAATAATGTAGGGAACTCTGATATCACATACATTTCTGGTGAAATAAATGAAAATCTCCAAAACATTTAATTAAATAATTTCAATGCATTTTAATGTGCAAATCATATAATGTACAAACCACATTTCATAGGTCCTTCATTTTGATGCTTATCCTAGGTACATTTTCATTACATTTATTTTGTTCAATTTACCGATATGTAATCACTGATAACAATGTGTATGTATAATTAACTCCAGGTGCCATCTTTAAATAAAATCAGATGCCTATTGATTGTTGAAATTATTTTTCCAAATGAGTGTTCATGCAAATTTATTAAGCCACTCCTGAAACATTGTAATAAGTCAATAATAAAATGTAATATTCCTAGATATTATTTATCATCTTAATTATATTTGAAATTTCACTACTCCTTCATGCTCAATGCAATATAATGAAATTTATGATAAGATTCTAGACAGAATCTCACTTTACTAACACTATCACTTCCATCTGAGAGTCACTAAACCTCCACCATCACATCTTTAATTCCAGGCCTATTGTCACAATCCACTTAAAGCAGTTCCCCTATTTTCCTAGTCAATAATCTCTTCTTTTCAACTTCCATAATGCTTTTTCTGTACTTTTCTTATTTCATTTATCCTCTCTTATTAGGAGATATTTAATGTATTATATCCTCTATTAGAATTCACATTCTCTATTAAAAGGCGTGATGTTTAAAAATAGGACAAGTCACATATATTGATTTGTCTTGGCCCCTATCCCACCACCCCTCCACATTGTCTTATGCCTAATTTATAATATGATGGACTTGGAATCCAGGTACCTTATGAGATAGAACCTGACTCTGGGTCACCACTTGTTTTGCTGAGCCCAATAAGGTATATAAGTCAAAACTCTTTGGGCTGCAACTGAGAAACCCAACTTGGAATAATTTAAGCAAAATATGAAATTCACTTTATTTAACTGAGAGAAAGGGAAGATAAAAACTCAAGTAGAACTGACATGTTGCCAGTACTCTTTTCATCTGTCCTCTATCTGCATAGGCTTAAGTCTGTCTAAATTGATTGAATTCTCTTCAATGGCAGATTAACTCCTTCCACTAGTGAAAGCTTCAGTTCCCTCAAACATGCAGGTTCTTTTTTTTTGCCACAAAGGAGGAACTGATACTTGGATTCTCTGGTCTCTAGTTCGAAAATCCCAGCCGCAACTGCCCATCCATGAAATAAACTCTGTGTACAGGACAAGGGTGTAATCTAACTGCCCAGGCTTGGGTCTGATGCCCATAAAAAGTTAATAACTACAACTGGGAAGGCAGAAGTTATAAGAAGACAATAGCTCCCATTCAATTCACATGGTTAGAAAAAATGGACGAAGCATTTCCCAAAAGGAACGCTGAGAATACAGCTGCTACTCTTCGAAGACAAGAAACAGACGTTGAGTACAATTGGCAAAGATGTTGAAGGCAATCATATAAATACCCATTATTTGAACATAAGAAAACATTCAGCCAAACCTTTTTAACTCATGTGCTAAGACTAATTTTTAAGGTTTACTGGACATAAACTCTTGATGATAGAAATGAGTATTACTATGAGTATCACATAGGAATGTCACTTGAAATAATTAGCTGTTATCACATGGACACTGACCAATCAGAACTGATCTTCAGACGATCAGAAAAAAACAAAAACAAAACAAAACAAAAAACTCAGCTCTGGTCTGAGTACTAGTACATACAAGTTGAATATAATTTGCCCTACTGTTAGGGAAAGTCACTAAGTAATGCAATATGATTGTAGATCCACTGAGTGCCATTTTTTTCAGACATTTTAGTCTGCTACACTCTAATCCTAAAAACGACAAGTAACAAGATAAAAATAAGAATCAATATAGGCCTAACTTTGAATTTCTTTTTTTAAAGATTTCTATTAAAAACATAGTTAGCATACTCACACATTATACTATCAGTTTCAGGTGTACACCATAGTTATTCAACATTTATATACCCAAAGAAGTGATCACCATGATAAGTCCAGCATACTTTTGACACCGTACCATGCTATCACAGTATTTTGACTATATTCCCTATGCTTTACATCCTCATGATTATTTTGTAACTACCAATTTGTACTTCTTAATACCTTCACCTTTTTCACCCTGCCCCTTAACCACCTTCCCATCTTTCACCCCTATAAATCTAGTACCCATCTGACACCATACATAGTTATTACAATGTTATTGACTATATTCCTTATGCTGTACTTTACATCCCCATGACTACTGCATAACAACCAATTTGTACTTAATCCCTTCTCCTTTTTCACCCATCCCCTCAACTCCCCTTCCATCTGGCAACCATCAAAATGTTCTCTATATTTAGGAGTGTGTTTCTGTTTTGTTTGTTTATTTTGTTCTTTAGATTCCATATACGAGTGAAATCATATGGCATTTGTCTTTCTCTGTCTGACATACTCTACTCAGCAAAATACTCTCCATGACCATCCATTCAGCTGCAGATGGCAAGAACCTATTCCCTTCCATGGCTGAGCAATATTCCATTATATATATGCACCACCTCCTCTTTTCTATTTATCTATCAATGAACACCCAGGCTGCCTCCAAATCATGGCCATTGTAAACAATGCTTCAATGAACATATAGATGGCCACATCCCCTCAGAGTAACGTGTTAGGTTTCTTCAGATAAATACCCAGAAGTGGGTTTACTTCATCCTTTTTCTGTCTTGTTTTAGCCTTTGTTTTAAAGTCTGTTTTGTCTGGTGTACTACCCCAGCAACACTTATTGTTTTGTTTTCATTTCCATTTGCATAAAATAACTTTTTCAATTCCATTAGTCACAGTCTGTGTGTGTCTTTCACTCTGAAAGTCTTTCACTCTTATAGACAGCATATGTAAGGGTTTTGTTTTCTTATCCATTCAGCCACCCTATTTTTTTTATTAGAACATTTAATCAATTTATATTGGAAGTCATTGTTCATAGATATTTAGTTATTGACAGTTTATTATTCATATTTTTTCTTTTCTTTTTTTTTTTATCTTGAAGAAGCCCTTCTAACATTCCTTGTAATACTGGCTTGATGGTGATGAACTCTTTTAGCTTTTGTTTGCCTGGGAAGCTCTTTATCTGTTCCTCAATTTTAAATGATAGCTTTTCTGGATAGAGTAATCTTAGTTGTAGGTCATTGCTTTTCATCATGTTGAATATTTCATATCAATCCATTCTGATCTGCAAAGTTTCTGTTGAGAAATCAGCTGACAATCTTGTGGGAGCTTCCTTACAATTAACTATTTGCCTTTCTCTTGCTGTTTTTAGGATTCTCTCTTTGTCTTTAACTTTTGCCATCTTAATTTGATGTGTCTTGGTGTGGGCTTTTCTTGGGTTCGCCTTGTTTGGGACTCTCTTTACTTCCTGGGCTTCTATCTCTATTTCCTTCACCAAGTTGGGAAAGTTTTTAGTCATTATTTCTTCAAATAGGTTTTCAATTCCTTGCTCACTCTCTTCTCCTTCTGGTACTCCTATCATGCGAATGTTGGTACACTTGATGGTGTTCCAGAAGTCTCTTAAACTGTCATCATTTTTTAAAATCCTATTTTTGTTTTTGCTATTCTGATTGGGTGTTTTCTGCTACCTTATCTTCCAAATTGCTGATTCAATCCTCTGCTTCATCTGGTGTTCTGGTGATTCCTTCTAGTGCATTCTTCATTTTAGGTATTGTATTCTTTACTGTGACTGGTTCTTTTTTATGGCTTCTGTGTCCTTTATGTTTGCTACCTCTTTGTTGCAGTTTTCACTATAACTTTGAATTTCTTTAATATGCATGAAATCACAGAAGAGAAACTATTAAATATAGATTTTACCCCCATCTTCAAAGATTACTGATCACAAGGCTTGGAGTTGAACCCTGTAGCCTAAAATTTTAGTAAGTTTTTTCAGATTTTTCTGATGTCATTGGCTCTCTGTTCTTCAACACAGTTGGAGAAACACTGCTCTAAATTGCATTCTACTTAAGGAAAAGCACCCTAGCCCTTTTAAGTAATTGGGATAAATAAGAAAATCAACAACCAAGAAGAAGAGTAATGTGCTCTCAGCTGACGATTTCTGTTTATTAGTAATTAAGGTAATTTGGGATCATCTTCTAAAGCCATGTAACCCCAAAGTAGGGCAGCTAACTAACCCAAAAGAGGCAGGTGCAGGGAAAGATATGAAGACACAACATAGAGTTTCTTGAGCATCTTTAGCTTAATATTAGGGGCTACCAAAAAATAAAAGAGATATGTTGACGGAAGAGATAAGTCTAATAATTTCCTCTTTACCCATATATCTTATAGGATTATTTCCTTATTATCAAACCCTATCCAACAAAAGAAATTAAAGCTAAGCAGTATATGACTTAAAATATTAAAAACTGCAGCTGAAATGAACCAAGTAGCCAAGCCAGACAATCCATGGTTGATGTAATACATGTGGTGTACCTGGACTGTTATACTCTGTGATTGAAATTCCCCAACAGAGGGATGTCAAGAAAATAGCTATGGACTTAAAGTCAGAAAACTGCTATTTTTGCCCTATTTTCACCAATAGCTTTTTATAGGACCTTGTGTCACTTACCTGACCCCTTTTACTCTTAGCTCTCTTGACTTTAAAAGAAAGAGGATAAGTTAAGCTCAAGAAAACTTTAGTTCTAGCATAATTATTCCATGAAACATAAAGCAAAACTTAATTCCTGAATGTAATCAATTGTTAAAGAGCAAGACCTAGCTAAAGACCTTTCTAATCTGTCCTTATATCATAACTATCGAAATAAAATTAAAAAGAACCAGTTACTTCTCACAGTACAGCTCAAATTAGGTAATATAATTTGAAACCTCTTATTCAAACCTCTTGATTTTACTTTTAATATCTAGTTCAGATATGAGCAATCCTCTTGGGCCCTGGAGTGAGGCTTAATGATATCTTTGGCCACACGGGAATCGGTTGAGAAACACCAGAAGGCCCAACCTGGACAAAATTATTTTCCACATACTACCAGGGGTGCCTATCCTTTGAGTCATTTTTAAGGATGAAAGCTTTAAAAGAATATCTTCTTTTCAGTCACAAACATTATGCAGAAGAGAAGAGAAAGAATACATGGCTATGACTCCTATTAGCCAATAATATCAGTAATACCTTGGCATTCTAAGGCTGCAGATCCAGGTTTTGAAGGGCCTCAAATATAGTACAATTATGGGACCCTCTTTATTAAAAATAATACAGAACTATTAACATAAAAGTTTATTCTAAAGGGAAACTTTATTTAGGATTGAAAAAGAAATCAAAACAAATTACTGGAGCTTTGGAGATGCAGGCCCTTCTGAGACCTCTTTAAACAATTTACTAAAAATAGTCATATAGAAATATTTTCTAAATTCGACCTGACTTTCATTGTCCTTTTACAACACTCTACAGCACTTAGCAACTGCCAGCACTCACAAGAACTCATGCACATAAGGATATTGGGTTTAATAAGCTTAAGTTTAATAAGCAGCATGATATATCATGTATTATTAAAGCATCAGCTTAAGAGGCAGACAAGGAAGAAGAATACTACAGAATCAAAGTGAAGAGCAGATGAGCGATCAGAAACTGACTTTAGGGCCTGCTTCAGGTGGGCAAATGTCCCTAGACAAGGTGACCAGGAGTCTTCATGTGGGGCTTACACTGGATACACTCAGCCAAGTGTCACTAGCAGAGGACATCCTGCTATTCAGGAGAGGCATAGGGAAAAAAGAAGACATGGAAATAAAATAAAGGAAGTTGGAAAATGTGACCTGAGGGCAAGAGGAGGACATAAAACAAAAAGTAGAAGAGGAAAACATCACTGAGCAGGAGATAGAGAAGAACTGCTTCACCGTCTGGGTTGAGTGACAGGATAGCACTAATCACTCACTTCACTTGCTAAATAGCAGGCTCTTGGTGTGCAGTGAACATAAGACTAGAAAGAAATCCAGGGAGTTAGCGTATTAATACAGGAAATTACGTTAATGGTAATTCTCTTCTGTCACCTCAATGTATCATTTAAAAAATGAGACACAGAAGTCACTGACCTGTCAAGAGATGGCATAGTTTACTCATTAGCAGAGCAGGTCCAGAAGCCAGTGATATTATCTCTATATGATTGCTTCACAAAAACGTAGCAAAGAAAAAGATAATTTTTCTGTCCTTGATGAACTTAAACATTTTCCATCTAACGCTCCCCACATTCTTCCTTCAAAACCCATCTCAAATCAAAGATAAATAAATAAATAAATAAACAAACAAACAAACAAACGTATAAAGGTGTTCTTTGTCAAAGGTAACCTTTTCTGATTTTACAAGTCCAGTGCATCTTACCTGCCTATCTTAGAGCATTTATCTTACTCTGTCTGGATTTCTTTCTCTCCTCCCCTTTCTTATCCCACATGCATACACAAAGGACTTACACACAGAGCTATACATGCACGCAGACGTATAGACATCTCCAAACATACATACAAGCTCTTCAGAGAAGCATCTGTGCTAACTCATAACTGTCAGCTGTGGTGCTTCACACATAGGGATTTCCTGGAACTTATTTTTGGAAGGAAATTAGCTCTAGGGCTGCCTGAGGGCGCTAGCACTGGAATTCACCAGGCCTCACCTAGTGCATTGGTTTTTGTTGGGTGAAAGAAAGCCCTGTCTAATCTCATGGCTTCAACTGCCGCCTCTAAATGATGAACTCATCTCAAGCTTACTTCTCTCAATTGCATTAGCTGATCAGATCCTTTCTGCTGAATATCTTATATATATCAAACTAATTACTCCTAAAATGAAAGTCAACAACTTTCCTATTGTAACTGTGTTTTCTTTTCCTTTCGTTAACTTCACCCAACCTTCCCCCGCAGGCTGAAAACCTTGTTGTTATTATTGATAAGGCCCATAACTTTATGCTGAGCACCCATATTGAGTGCCAAGTTTTATTCTGTCACAATTTTCCCCATCTACTGTCTTTTCTCTTTTTTTACTACCATGATTTAAGTTCGGGCCATTAATATTTCCACCTTGTCTTATTGAAATAAGGTAATTGATTTACCGGTCTGTTCTCCAATTATATATCTATAATATGTTATATATTATCCTTGTGTATATATGTCAATCCTTTATTTAAAAGGCCTGTGGCTTCAGATTACTTACAGATTAAAATTTGAATGTCTTACTCTGATGATCAAGGCCTTCCATTTATGTTTCCAAATTGGCCTAGTATCATTTCCCTTCACATTCCAACATGCCAGAAAAACTGATATTTTCATTTCTGGTAGGTTCCCATCTCTCTGTCTTTGTTCCTACAATTTCATTTACTTTCTCTTCTATTTTTCTCCACTTACACAGATTCTAACCACTCTTATAATCCCCTCAAATGCACATAATACTTTCAGGATACCTCGTTTATGGCACTCATCACTTTCTATCGTGCATTACAATTATTCTGATATATAGCTCTTGTTTCATACTTGAGTAAGTGTTGTTTCTTTGTTTAAGAATATACTTGTCAAGTGCTTGAGAGAACAGTCCTTGGCTGATTTATCTTTGTAATGCTCACAATGCCTAGCAAAATGCTTGCATATTATAAATATTCAATAAATATACGTTCACTTAGTACATAAGTGCCATTTTTTTGACATTGATAAAGTTTGGATACCTTTACTTATGTTTTGAAAAACCAACAATTATTTAGCATGGGAAATGCTCACAGTTATTTATTTCCTGTGTAATATAATCAATACCTAAACTACCAGTGTTGATTAACACTTTAAATAATTATTATTGTAAAATGTATGAATATACATGAAATGCAATCCTTAAGGGAAGACAAGGATTGCATCATGGAGACTGAGTCTAAGTGTACTTTTTATTTTAACACATCAAAAATTTATGGTGATGCAAGGAGAACTGATTCTGGGTGATGAACATACGATGTGATATATAGATGATGTATTACAGAATTGTATACCTGAAACCTATGTAACTTTACTAACCATTGTCACCCCAATAAACTTTAATTTAAAAAAGAAACCTAAAAAAAGAAAAATTTAGCAGCCACCAAACAGACATTAACAACCAAACCATAGTGCTTTTCAATGTAACCATCCCCGAAATTGAAAAGAAATTGTGACATTCATTTTATGCTTAAAGACTATACTTTATTTCCTAGGTGTGATGGGAGAATATGAGCCGAAAATTGAGGTCCATTTTCCTTTTACAGTTACAGCTGCTAAGGGAACAACTGTTAAGATGGAGTGCTTTGCACTTGGCAAGTAAGTACATATTCTTCCATAATTAGACACAATTGTTTATTAAAATGTGACATATCTTATTTTTGAATCAGTTATTTCACTAATTTTTATTTTCCCAGAATCTCCTTGGTGTCTATTCATTTTTTTATAAAAGGGGCGAATGGAATTTGTCAAAATAATCAATTATAATTATTTTTTTAGTAATTTCTATGAACAATAATGTATACAGTTTTAATCTAATGGAAACTTCTTTAAATAAGTATTTTAAAGTATCTCTGCCTAAGTGTCTTAAAATTTCAATATAATTCTTAAATTCTATTCAGCAATAATATGAATAAAAAGAGGCTAAAAGGATAATGTGCTATCTACTCCTCATGTATAGAATATAGATTCTGATAAGATATAATAAGACAACAGTATAAAAATCATAATGATAATAATTACACTGAGCCAAATGATTACTTCAGTATCTCCTGAAATAATCACACGATAGCACCAGCTATGAATAGGTACAACATATAATCATTCCTCAAATCTGAAAGATGACTTATATCACACTTTAATACCTACTGTACTTACTAATTTTGTTTCTGAGAGTTTAAATCCTATGATATATAATTACTTGTCAGTGATGTTTACAATATAAATATTGGGGGTAGAGGCAGGAGAGGAATTTTTATTGTATTTGATTAGAGTAGTATGACTTATTTTAAACAGTGTTGTTTGTTTGTTTGTTTTTAAGGGTGATAAGACCTCAGGGCCCTTTCTAGACTCTATAATTATAATCTGCATAACTGCATTTCTATCAGAGTTATGAATCATGTAATTTCAGTTGTACTGAGCTACTCACACAGTGTAACTATAAAGTACTTAGAGATAAAACCTGCTATATAAATGTTCTTAAAATATGTTTAGTCTATGGGTGAGGAAAATATTAGTAAATGTAAAAAATTTAGCTAGTAAGAGGAAGTTTAGGGCATGAACATAGCAAACACTATGTTTTCTAATTTCAACAAAGTTTGAAGTAACATATGTGTGCAGTTCTACTAAAGCCTAAGTAGAAGCAGGATCATAATAAACTAAAAACAAAAGAAATTGTTGTGTGGTCATTCTTTTAAGGAAAAGATGCCCATATGTAGAAATATATTTCAAGAATTTAAAATTCATTAAGGTGCTATTTGGGCAGATAACTGAGGAAGCCTTGAAACACAAAGATATTAGTTAAATGCACATGATTACATAATATAATACCTTAAAAGTCTTGTTTTTCACCGTTTACCCATGTTGTGGTGTCCAGTGTGCCTGAAAATGTCTAGAGTAAGCAGCTTAATTCTGATAAATACAAAAGGAATTTATTTTGGTTCCATGCCAAAGGTTTTAGTATACCCTGCAGTTACATAATCCTTTAATGCCAGTATTTGCACTAAAGCCACAAACAAAGGGAGGTCATATTGTAAAACAAATTAGACAACTGGATTTATAGAGAAAAAAACAATTTGGGAAACTTCTCCAGGCAGGCTTATTTAATAAGCTAGACGTATTTGCTTTTGGAAGTCTTGAAATATGCTTAGTAAATTGATCATTTCATCCTAGGTAGAATACAATGGTCAAAATACGTTATTTTAATGATTTGTTTTCTCCAACTTCTCCACTCCTTTTTTGGTACTCCTTGTCCCCACACCACCCCAAATTAATTAATTAACTAATTAATTACATGTAAGATGAAGATACACAGTCTCTGTCAAAAGGGTCTCTGTTATTCATTTGATATTCATTCTGGGAACTGTCACAAGTATGATTTTTTAAAATGTTATGAAGAGATCTACTTCAGGGCCAGCTGAGCGGCATGTTGGTTAAGAGCTGGCTTGGGACGCCAGAGGGCCCCGGTTCGGATCCCACATATGAGGGCCAGTGACACTGCC
>NW_017731812.1:289866-293036 GCF_001890085.2 Hipposideros armiger | reverse complement strand
TGTCTTCTCCTTCTGGTACTTTTTTTGATGGAAATGGTGTTATGCTTGCTTTTTTCCCAAAGGTCCCTTAAACTATATTATTATTATTATTATTATTATTATTATTATTATTATTTTACCTTTTTGTTGTTTTGATTGGGTTTTCTGACACCTTGTCTTTTAAATCGCTGATTCATTCCTCTGCTTCATCTAATTTGCTGGTGATTCCTTCTAGTCTATTCTTCATTTTAGTTATTGTATTCTTTATTTCTGACTTTTTTTTTTTAGGGTTTCTATGTTCTTCTTTATGCTTACTATTTCTTTGTTGAAGTTCTCACTACATTTTTTTAGCATTCTTATAACCAGTGTTTTGAAATTTATCTCTGGCATGTTGGTTGCCTCCATTTCATTTAGTTCTTTTTCTCGAATTTTCTCCTGTTCTTTCACTTGGGACATGTTTCTTTGTTCCCTCACTTTGGCTACCTGTCTGTGTTTGCTTCTATGTATTAGGTAGATCTCCTATGTCTCACAGTCTCTGCTGGGTGACCTTGTATAGCATGTGACCTGTTTAGTACAGTGGCATAGTATACCTCATCACCTGTGCATGTGTTCCAGGAGTGTCCCTTGACTGTGTCGTGTGTATTTTCCTGTTGTCATTGGGCTTTGATTACTTTTGGCATGTCTGTGGGTGGGACTACTCTCAGGCTGACTGGCTGTGAGGATTGGCTATGCCCACAGACTATGAGGTGCTCTGTGGAGGCTGACCTATCAGAGAAGGATTTACCTGACTGCACTCTTGTGCCAATTGAGAGCACCCTTTGGGTGTGCCATTGGGCTAATCAGGTGGTGCTCTGGTGTGGTCTATGGCAGCCTCTGGGTGTGTCGTTTCTGTTGCATCTTGGGAGAGGCTCCCATGAAGGCTAATTTCAGCCTTGTGTATGACCAGCCTAAGGCTACCTGGTAGGAGCTACAAAGCTATACTTAGTTGTTTGTTGCCTGTGCTGGTCTGGGAGGTGTGTGGGGGTGGCCTTCCTGTGAACCAAGGCTGGTTGCCACTGGTATTGGGCCTGGAGCAGCTTAGCAAAAGGCCCAGGACCCCCTAGACATGTTGCTACCTGCTGGCTGTCCATAAGGNTGAGCATCTGCTGAGTTCCCACAGCTCATCTGAGCTGCTTGCCACTTTAACAATGACATGGTTCTCCTGTGAACCTTTGTCCAAGAACTTTAGTATTTGTTACTAGATATCAGTCAGGACTGGGCTACTCAAGCTGATTTTCCCACTGATTCTGTCCACATGGAGTGTTTCAACCAGGTATTCCTCATAGAGTATTATCACCAAATTCCAACACAGAGAATTCTATCACCCTCTTTTCTATCAAGCCTTTGCTCATTCTTTTCCATCTGTTGGGAACACTCCTGTTCTTTCCATGCTGGCTCCTCCCACTTATCCTCTAGCCTCAACTTAAATATCACCTTCTAAAGAGGCCATTTGAGACTACTTTATCTAACTCACACCTATCATTCTCTAGCTCAATACCTGTATGTTTTCTTCATAGTTTTAAATTATTTAAAACTTGTGTGTTTATCTACTTTCAAAAATGTCTCTGTATCAGTCAGGAATCCAGCTGGAAACAGGATACAGCTCAGATGGTTCAACAGTTTAGTCAAGCCTATAATTACAGATTTGTGAGCAGAGTTAAGAGAACTAAGAAAAGAAACAGGCATTAGACTAGTGATAGCCAGAAGTCATTCTTACCCTTAGGCCAGATTGAGCAAGGGTAGGAGAGATAGTGTCCTCGGACCCAGAAACAGCGGAAGATATAGTAGTGTGCCGGGGGCCACCCAACAGGAGCTGTACTTACTGTCCTTGTGAAGAGATACATTAAAAGAACATAACCAAGAAAAGGATAGAGAAATTCATATCCTGACTTCTTTTACCTCGTGCCTTCTGATCTCCTCTTATGGCTCCCATGGCTGAAGGCAACCAGAAGCCAGCTTGCAAGCCCAGAAGATGCAGCTGGCTGTACACAAAGCGAGGCACAGAGTGTGAGAGAAGAGAGTGACAGGCAAGGGAGGCAAATGGAATAACTAGCAAGTCCCCTTCACTGAGTTTTAAGTCCCGTGAGGGCAGAAATCATTACTCTCTTATATAGCCCAGTGCCTAACACAGTACCTGGCACATAGATGGCACTCAGAAAATATTTGCAAACGGATGAACGAACTCAGAAATAAGTGTGTCCACTTAATCTGATCAACTCTTTATTATGAACAGATAATAAATAATAAATAATAACTTCTTTATACATAAAGTTTTTCCAGTAACTCCTATTCTCCCAAACAAATCCACCTATATCCACTTCACACCTCTATCTCTAGCCGTCTCATCTTTTCCTATTTATGTCCAAATTTACACTTGTATTTTTTTATCATATCTTGGCTTGTTTCATTTTATTTTTATTAGTTTCAGGTGTACAAAACAACAGAGTGGTTGGACATTTATATACCTCACAAAGTGATAACTCTAATAAGTCTGTTACACATCTGACTGTATATATTTATTACAGTATTGTTGACTGTATTCCCCATGCTGTACTTTACATCCCCGTGACTATTGTTTTTTAAATTATAGTTGACATTCAGTATTGTTTTAGTTTCAGGTGTACAGAGTAATGGTTAGACATGTATATAATTTATGAAGTGATCCCCTGATAAGTATGGTACCCACCTGACATATACATAGTTTTTACAATATTATTAACCATATTCCCCACACTGTACTTTACATCCCTTTGACTATTTAAAACTATCAATTTGTACTTCTTAATCCCTTCACCTTTCTCACCCAACCCCCATCCCTCTCCCATCTAGTAACCGTCAGTTTGTTCTCTGTATCTATGAGTCTATTTCTGTTTTGCTTATTCGTTTATTTTGTTCTTTATATTCCACATATAAGCGAGATGATTTGGTATTTGTCTTTCTCAGTCTGACTTATTTCACTTAACATAATATCCTCTAGGTTCATTCATGCTGTCACAAATGGTAAGATTTCATTTTATTTATAGCAGAATAATATTCCATTGTATGTATGTACCACCTCTTATTTATTTGTCTATTGTTGGGCATTTTGGTTGTTTCTATGTCTTGGCTATTGTAAATAGAACTGCAGTGAACATAGGGGTGCATATGTCATT
>NW_017731812.1:285657-287366 GCF_001890085.2 Hipposideros armiger | reverse complement strand
CTAATATTTTGTTGTGGATATTTGCCTCTATGTTTATCAGGGATATCAGCCTATAATTTCCTTTTTTGTAATGTCTTTGTTTAGTTTTGGAATCAGAGTAATGGAGGCCTCATAAGACAAAATTGCGAACCTTTCCCCCTCTTGAATTTTTTGGAATAGTTTGAGAAGAATAGGTGTTAATTCTTTGAATGTTTGGTAAAATTCACCTGTGAAGCCATCTGGTCCAGGACTTTTATTTGTTGGGAACTTGTTGGTTACTGATTCGATTTCATTAGTAGTAATTGGTCAGTTCAGGTTTTCTGTTTTCTCATGATTCAGCCTTGGAAGATTGTATGCTTCTAGGAATTTATCCATTTCTTCCAGATTGTCCAATTTTTTGATGTGTAATTAATTGCTCATAGTATTTTCTTAAAATTTTTGTATTTCTGTGGTGTCCGTTGTCACTTCTCTTCCATTTGTGATTTTATTTAATTGGGTATTCTTGTTTTATTTCTTTCTGGTTCTGCTTAAAATTTTATCAATCTTGTTTATCTTTTCAAAGAACAAGCTCTTGGTTTCATTGACCTTTTTGTACTGTATTTTTAGCTTCTATTTCATTTATTTCTGCTCTGATCTTTATTATTTCCTTCCTTCTACTCACTTTGGGCTTTATTTGCTGTTCTTTTTCCAGTTCCCTTTGGTGTAAAGTTAGATAGTTTATTTGAGATTTTTCTTGTTTCTTGAGGTAGGCCTGCATTGGTATGAATTTCCTTCTTAGAACTCCTTTTGCTGTACCCATAGATTCTGGGTCATTGTGTTTCATTTTTGTCTGTCTCAAGGTATCCTTTTATTTCTTCCTTGATCTTATGTTAGCCTATTCATTGATTAATAGCATGTTATGTTTTTTTCTTGTAATTGATTTCTGGTTTCATACTATTGTGCTCAGAGTAGATGCTTGATATGATTTCAATGTTCTTAAATTTATTGAAATTTTGTTTTGTGGCCTAATATGTGGTCTACCTTGGAAAACATGTACTTGAAAAGAATGCATATTCTGCTGCTTTAGTTTGAAATGCTATAAAAATATCAATTAAATCCATCTGATTTAGTGTGTCATGTAAGGCTGCTGTTTTCTTGTTGATTTCACATCTGGAAGCTGTGTCCATTGGCGTCAACGGGGTATTAAAATTCCCTACTATGATTGTGTTACTATTGATCTCTCCCTTTATGTCAGTCCATGTTGGTTTCATATATTTAGGTCCTCCTATGTTGGGTGAATAGATGTTTACTAGGGCTATGTCCTTTTGTTGAATTGATCCCTTTATCATGTAATGTGCTTCTTTTCTTTGTCTCTTGTTATAGTCTTCATTTTAAAGTCTATTTTTTTTCTCATATTGCTACCCCAGCTTTTTCTTCATTTCCATTTGCATGTAATATCTTTTTGCATCCCTTTACTTTCAGTCTATGTGCATCTTTCGATCTTGTAGGTAGCATATGCATGGGTCCTGTTTTCTTATCCATTCAGCTACCCTATGTCTTTTTATTGGAACATTTAGTCTATTTACATTTAAAGTGATTTTTGATAGTTACATAGTTATTACCATTTTATTATTCATATTTTTGAACTTGTTTGTTTATTTGTTTTTCCCCTTCTTCTTAAAAAAAAGTCCCTTTAACATTTCTTGTAATACTGGCTTCATGGTAATGAATTCCTTTAGTTTTTTCTTGCC
>NW_017731812.1:279140-283457 GCF_001890085.2 Hipposideros armiger | reverse complement strand
CCTCTATCTAAAGCCACACAACTCAGTCTTTCCTTGATGTCTCTGGCACCTCCCAAGTTGCCACCCCTCTGCAAGAGCCCAGGGTGAGTGTTTGCAAGTGACTGAATCAGTGCATGGGCCATGTGAAAGGATGACTGAGTTTCCAGCTGCCTGCCATCTCACTGGGATGGATGGAATCACTACCATGTGTTATGGGGATTCCCCTTCCAGCACAGGACCCCTGGACTGGGAAGACCAGCATGGGGCTAGAACCCCTCACTATTCAGGGGGGACCTCTGCCACTGAGGTGTCCCTCCCTTTAGGTTCAGGGTCAGCCCACCTCATGTCTCTGCCCCTCATACTAGTCTTAATGTGGCCTTTTTATATCCTTAGTTACAGGGGTTCCATTCAGCTAGTCTTCAGGTGTTTCTTGAGGTTGATGATTCTGTAATTTACTTGTAATTTTAATGTGATCAATGGAGGCAATGGACATATTGTTTATCTGTTCCTCCATCGTGGACCTCACTCAATTGTATTCTTATCTGCACCTTGTCCTGCCTATCTCTCTCTCTCTCTCTTAGACCTACAATTTCTCTGCTTTTGATTTTATTCTCCAAGCTTTTTATCATGTTCAAGTTATACTTAGTATTTAACTAAAACAATCCAAAACAAGCTTCTCTTTATTGACCCTTAGGAAGGGTCAGTTTGTTTTCTTTGAGGGATAGAATATGGTTCAGAATGAGATTTATCATATGTAAATACAAGGGTGAAAGGCGGGAGTGATAATTAATACAATAATGGCTTCAAGGACAAAGGAGAAGATCATGAGCAAAAATCTTGTTCTTTCCACCTCTGCCTCCTCCACACCTTATTGGGGACCCAGCTCTCCTACTAGGAATCACAATTTTATCATTAAATGAAATGCCTTCATAGATACAACTCCTTTCTCAGGGGGAAATAATTTATTAATTAATGCAAAGGAGCCAAAAATCAAGAGTTGGGCTTTGCATAACTAATCTTGTAAATATATATATGGGCTAAAGTATCTTGAAAGAACCTAAAACTGAATATAAGTCTGGAGGTTTTGAAAATCAGCTATGTGCCAGGAAATGTACAAGCTTGTGTGGATTTCCATAGTCCCTATTCTCAAAGAGAGGCCATTCTATCTTTATACATTTAGCTGAATCTAATCACACCATCTGTGCAGTTCAGCCTTAGTCATCACATAAGCAGCAGCACACACTCTGACCAAGGTGTTACCCCATAGTCAACTTTTATCTCTGGAGAGATTTAATGCTCATCTATTTTATTTCAACTGTAAACTAAGACTAAATGACAATAACGGCAGATTTTCTCCCTCTTGAGTTTTCTCTGTCCCTTGACATAATCTCAAGTACCTTTGATAGGCCAAACTGGGAAATTTTTTTATATTGTTAGAGTCACACTTTCAAACTATGTCAGAATACTGTTCCACTGCTCACAAACTACATTTTTACTCTATTGAAAAATATGCTTACCTCTATATAATCTGTCCTTATAGATGTTCAGCTCTTATAACTTAGAATATTTAAATGCAGCCATAGTTGCACAGATAACTTAAAAATATACACTTTGATTTTTTTTATGTATTATTAAAGGAAAAATAACAGAAGACAAGTGATTTTTGGGTTATTGAATTTCACTATCTCAGTATTGCACAGGTTCACCAACCTGCCTAATCTGAAGTTAAGTAAAAACTCAACAGGAAAACTATTAGCTTCAAGTTTTCTTTTAAAGAAACCTCTACTTAAACTTCAATTTAGCAAAAATCAATGGTTTCTCTATGGGCTGCTACAGCAGAATATAACAGATATGTACTGGAAAATAATTATCTCACTTGTTTTTATTAATCATTCTAAATGTATGTATAGCTCACATTTATTTCAATGTTTAATATTAGAAGCTCTTGGGATCTTTATTAAGAAGTTTGGTGATGTTTTGTGGCCATAAATATATGGTAGGAAGTTAATTCCTATTTATATCGATTAGCCCATGATAAAATTGGTTTTGTTATATGTTGTTTTGTTTAAAGTTGCTGTTTCCAAGAACCTATCAACAATGTTAAGTAAGGTCTTACTATATCCTGCCCTTACAATCTTATTCAGTCTTCATGGCTTAGGTCAAATGCCACTTCTCTATTAACTCTTGTCTGCTTTGCTTGAGGTCCAATCTCTTTACCTTTGGAACTAGTGACCACCAATATTTTACCATTTAACCTGCCCTATTTGACTCCTTTATGTGTCTGCCTTCTTTGACTCCTTTATCTGTCTGCTGTGATAAATATTTGGATTCCTAGAGTATTTTTATGTGCAGCAGGTGCTGGATATGTTGACTGAATTTAATTCAGGCATGGAAAATTTGGTCCATTTTTGTAACAGGAGGCATGTTATTGCCTTGGTTTAGTCAGACAGAAGTCTCCAGATGCTTTTCACATGTCTTGGCCCTGAAAATTCTGACCACATTATATTAGCTACAGTTTTCTGGCCAGTTTCATTTCATCGTGTGACCTTTTGCAGACCCCACAAAGATCGCCAGATATGTCATATAGCCACCAACAACAAAGGAGTAAAATTTGGCCACTGATGCTTAAATGACCCCATGCACAAGGGCAAACTTGGGGTTATTCGACAATAAAAAAAGCCATATGCTATAAAGCAACATTGGTTTATCTACTATGACAATCCTGCAAGCTAATAGTGTTACAGGCAGATTTTTTTTTTTTTACTTTACATGTTTCTTATCTTGCTTTTGCAGCTATTAACACACAATCAGATCAGCTGTTCTCAAAAGGCCTTGAACCAGTTACTGTAATAATTATGTGAATGACCTTTCCAGACTCATCTGAAACCTGGCAGTGAGGTTGGAGGGAAAAGCACATTCAATTTCCTGCCCTTTTTAGTTCCTGTTTATCTCTTTTCCAGACAGCACTTACAAATCCTCTTTTGTTGCTCTCCAACAAATCCTATTAGGGAATCAAGACATTAAGCAATTTTTTTTCTGTTTTTGTATGTTTATTACAAGTAAGAAAGTACCGCTTATCAATTCATAAGGTCACTTTTTGCTGCACTTTATGTTTTCTTTTCCTCAGTCCTTAGCCAAGCTGTCTCAAATGGCCACTCTCACATCCCATGGTAACTGTGAGAATGACAAATATTCCTCTGAGACTTCCCACAGTCTGCAACTGGCAAATGTTCCTGAAAGATCCTGCTCTTTAGTTACAGATTGATGATTTATTAATACTATTTTGAACTGCCAGTCACTAAGGGCTGTAGGAATTAAAAATAAATTGGAGTTGTGTGGTATTTGTCTATCAAACCAAAATCAAATTACTCAATTGTTAGATTGATAGAAGATCTGGGGATAGGAGTTAGTCACCCGGTCTAGGAATCAATAAATGTTTGGATATCACAGGAAAGCAGTACATTATGAGTAAAAAAATTACCTTTGTGAGCTATTGGTTGCTTCAGTATTGTTGAAACCAAGGATGCATCCTTATTTCAGGTGGTACCCAAAGGAGATGGATGCTGAAAGAACCTTAAAGATCACATAGCCCAATATCAATTTGTAGATGAGAAACTGAGTTCCAGCAGGAAGGGTCTAGACCAAGATGTATGGACTTGCTGGCCAGACTAATGATTTCATATTCCTTCATTTGATGTACTTTATATTTTCAACATTCTTCCATAGTGACAACTAAGGAAGGGAATGTTTTATTTACTTATTTATTTTTGCACTCAGAGATATTGTCTAGTTCTAAGACACAGGACCAATAATTCACATAATTTTTCATATTTGGAGTCACAGTTAATTGACATCATATGTCTAACTTTTCTAGGGCTGTCTTAGGACCATTTAATCTGCTTCATCAGGAAAACTGCATAGTTGCACAAGGCCTCACAGCTAGCAAGCTATAGAGGCAGAACCAGGTCTTCTGATTCTAAAATTAAGGCTCTTCTCAACTTACTATACCACTTTTCAGTTGCTAAGAGTAATTTCCACTTTACAATAGCAAAATTTTTTTGATACATTTTAGTATCTCAATGATGGAGAATTAGAAATATATAGGACAAGCCATCAAGGGCATAAAGCAAGAGATAATACCAAAATGACTGAGATTTTTACTTGGATCAATTTAGACTCATCCAACACTTTTTTGGGGTGAATCTCCCTGAAGTTTTCATAGAAAAATCTCTTCCCCTGGATTTTTATTGTGGATCAGAAAATGGTTGGCTGCTAACATTCATAAAGAAGATAAAAGGAATCAATATATACATCAGGAATTTCTAATGCTTATCCCAC
>NW_017731812.1:273260-278070 GCF_001890085.2 Hipposideros armiger | reverse complement strand
TTACTTCTAATTTTTGTATCATTCCCTATCCCATTCAGCCTAATACTTCTTTGGCACTTTTAATTTGGTTGTTGATTCCAGCTACATCTCTTAATTTCATCTACTTGAGATGCTTCAATCCCTTGTTCCACAGCCTATGGGTTCAGGCTGGTTCCTAGAACTCCCAATACAGCTCCCACACACACCCTCATCTACCTACATAATGAGATTCTCTTGTCATTGGAGGAGACCACCAAGGCAATCACGTGAAGTATAAACTCTTAAATTATCTTTCAATCTACTTCCTTTTCATCTTCATCTGTTTAATCACCATAAATGTATCTTAAATTCATTCTCACTTAGTTGGTGCAAAGTGAACATTCATTGACTGGATTAAATCATTCATCATCATAATAGGCATCTATATGCTCAAGGGGAAGCAGATATAAACTAGCATTCTACAGAAGTCAGCCTGAGACCAAATATGCCCTGGCATTTAGATTGTAAAATTAAAAGCTGAGTGGTTCCATTAGGCTGAACGTCAGAGAATGGCTTCATCTTGGTGGTGTCTTGTGCAGCAGGGTCTGTTCCTATAAGTCCAGGGTTCAGAAACATATTTTTTACAGTTTATAAAGGCTGTAGTATCATTGAGTTGCCTTACCAAAGTCACTTTGATGAATCACAGTTTTTCTTTTAGTAACTGCATATTTAAGTTGGTGGTTTCCTTTTTTTTTTTTTTTAGGGAAACACTTTAACCTCAGTAGTCACATACTTAGCAATCATAGTCTATGGTTTTGTGTCAGAAACATTTCTATGAATACTTAATCCCATCAATTCTAGTATAAGTTTATTCTTCCCAATTCAGAATGTATCCTGAAATTCAGACAATGCATCATATCTATACATCTTTAAGCTTTTATCCCAAATGTTTGACACAGAAGAGCACTTTCTCTTGTATCTTTGTTGACTATGACACCCAGGACACACAAGACCACATATAAAGTTTGTTTGTTCACTCTTATGTTCTTACCAAATGAGTAACCAGAGACATAATTCCATCTTTGTCTTTGGAATATCTCTCTCAGGGCATCATAAACTTGGAAACAGATGCCATTGAGATGATNTTTACTGTTACATTAAGGAAAATTAGTACATTTTGTAAAACATTGGTAAAAACATAAGCCATATTAGGCCATAATTTCACAGAGACTACCAAGACTCTTTACCCGAATTTGATTCTTGCCTAAGATAATTAAAAATGATGGACTGACATATTCTGAGCTGTGACTTTTGGGTCCTAGTTAGAAATAATATCATAGGAAGGGTATGAGTTAATACCGTAATCAAGAATCAGAGAGAAGAGAGATCTAAAGCTTATACTTAAGTTAGATGCAGTTAATTTCTTCTCCCTAAATGCTTCTTAGCTCAATTATTTGGTAGCTGACGCACTGGTGTCTTGCCACAAGAATGAAACCCTCTCAAGAAAACTTCAGGCATCATGCTCACTACCCCTGAAAGTTTCCAAACTTTTGCAAAGGAAACTTTTGTCTTCAAAATTTGGCATATTAGGTAGCTCACAGTGATCACCCACATTAGCGGTTGAGTTATTTATTTATTTATTTATTTATTTATAGATACAGGGTCATAAAAGAAAAAAAAAACCATTGTCTCAATAGCTTTTTTTTTATGATGGCTTTTTATGTGCTTTCTTAGAGAAAAGTTCTAAAACTTGGTTCTTTCAGTTTCTATCAAACATATACAACGTTTCCTTCTTTTTCATGTAAGTCACAAAGGAGCCATAACTGTATGTATTTTCACATCAGATGTAAAATTCATATCTCACTTGTGACTTATGCAAGGAAAATAGGAAGCTCCATTAGACAGACCTACAATTTGTGTATGAATGGTAATTTGCAGTTGGGGAGTACTTTCCTTTGAAATCATTAAATCTTTACAGCTAAGTATTCCTCCTGCCTTGACAGATACTACACATTACCTTATTATGTATATAAAAATGATCTTTAAAAAAATATCTTTAATGACTTCAACAATAGCCAAGTACATCCAACACTTTTCTTACTTTCTAGAACTACATTTGAAGGCACTTTTTTATTCTGTCACTTCAACAGCACATTACAAAAAGCTTGTGTCAGAATTTCAATGTGGCTTCATATAGCCTTTTACTGTCATTAACAGAGATATTTTTGAGCGAAATGAATAGTGCCATTCTCAGTATAACATTAGCTACAGAAAGCCTCTTTATCTTCTGTAAATTGCATTGCTTATTCTACATGAAGATGAAATGTGTAGTTGTACAGATATAATTTCAACAGACTAAAATAGGAAAAAAGTATAACTCTCCTCTGCCTTACCGTCAAAGCTGATATTTCTACTGATCTTTTTAGTGTAGTTAAAATCAGCCCTCTTTTTAAGCAACAACCCCACTTTCAAGTTACTATTGAAAAGAAATTGGCTTTGAATAATATTATAATATGAAGCAAAATAAAATCTTATTATAATCTCAGATTAAAAAAAAATTCTACGTGCCTACAAAAAAAATGAATGAATCATCCTTGATTACCAATAAGTCATTCGAAAACAGCAAAAGTTATTTGATTTCCCCTAAGTTGTCATGAACAATGTAAATGAATATGGGGTGTCCAAAATGCCTGTAGAACTTTAGCACTACCAGTAGGCTCAGGATCAGTAGTTCATTAAAAATGACTTGTATATATCACTGCACACAGAAATCTTTGTAAATACTTTACCAGCCACTCCAATACTTTTCAAAATTTTCACATTCCAAAGCTTCTAACAACTTTGAGGCAAAAATTTTAGGATACTAATCTTGAGGATACAAGAAAGAGAAAAACTGGAAGTAAACAGCATTAAAACTTTTATAATTTGAAGCTATCTTTGTTTTTGAAGGNCCTCCTCTTGACACAGTACCGTACAATTGGGAGGAATTTCCCAGATCCAAGCTTCTCCCTTTGGAGAGAATAGATTGAACACTCTAATATTTCTGGGACTGCTTGAGGCAATGGTGTCTGTGTCACCTATCTCAGAGTGCTAATGGGACCTGGCATACTGTGTCACCTATCTCAGAGTGCTAATGGGACCTTGGAGCAACTGAGAACAAAGACAAAGGTTTGAACTAGCACAGAGGTTTGAGAGCCCCAAAATATATCTGGCTGCATTGATTGTTGAGAGTCTTCATTGGCATGAGACTGGTCTATGAAGACTGGGAGATGTGGCTGTTTTGTCTACTGTGCACAGACTAATACAAAGAGTCAAGGGAAATGAAGAAACAAGAAAATATGTCCCAAAGAAACAATATAAATCTACAGAAGCTGATTCTAATGAAAAGAAGTTATAAGATTTACCTGACAGAGAATTCAAACTAACAATCATAAATGATTGTTATGCTCAGTGAGGTCAGGAGAACAATGCATGAACAAAGTAAGAATTTCAAGCAACAGATCAAAAATATATTTTAAAAAAATACCAAATAGAAATAAACCATGGAGCTGAATAATACAATAATTGAACTGAGAAGTTCACTGGAGGGTTTAAACATAGAGTTAATAAAGCAGAAAAAGTTATCTGTGAACTCAAAGACAAGTCATTGGAAGTTATTTAATCAAAGGAGCAAAAAGGAAAAAAAAATATTGAAAAGAGTGAGGAAAGCTTAAGAGACTTATGGAAAACCACTCTAGCAGATCAATATATGCATTATAGGAGTCTCAGAATAAGGATAGAAAAAAGGGGGAAGAAAGCTTATTCAATGAAATAATTGCCAAAACTCCCTAAATCTGGGGGAGGAAATAGACATTCAGATCCAGGAAACCCAATAGACCATGAATGATGAACTAAAAACCAAGACACATTATAATCAAGTTGTCAGAAGTCAAAGACTAAGAGACAAAACAGCGTGAGAAAATCAACTTACCACATACAAGGGTACCCCCCAAATTTTATAAGCAGATTTCTAAGCAGAAACATCACAGGCCAGAATGGAATGGGATGATATATTCAAAATGTTGAAAGAAAAAAAAAACTGCCAAGTAAGAATATTATATGTGGCAAAACAGTCTTTCAAAAATAAAGGGGAGATAAAGACTTTTTCAGATAAACAGACCTGAAAGATTTCATTACCATTAGTCCTGTCTTACAATAAACGGAGAGGAAAGTTCTACAAGTTCAAATGAAAGGATGCTAAACAGTAATATGAAAGCATATAAACTTATTAAGCTCACTGGTAAAGGTAAATATATAGACAGATACAGAATATTATAAAGGTGTTGGTAAATCACTTTCAATTCTAGTTTAAAACTTAAAAAGCAAAATGTTAAAAGTAATTATTACTATAAGATATGTTAATAGATGCACAATATAAAAAATGATGTACATTGTGACATCAATAACACAAGTGTGGGAGGGAATAAGTGAAAAGATTTTGTATGAATTGAAGGTAAGTTGTGATTAGCTTAAAATAGGCTATTATAAGTTGCTTTATGTAATCCCCATGGTAACCACAAAGAAAATACCTATAGAAAATACACAAAAGAGAAAGAGAATAAAATCAAAGTATATCAATACAAAAAAAAAAATCAGTGAAGCACAAGGGAAGATAGCAAAGAAAAGAAAGACAGACAAAGATCTACAAGACACACCAAAAAAATTACAAAATTGCGATAGTAAGTTTTTCATATCAATAATTATTTTACATTTAAATGGAATAAACTCATCAATCAAAAGACACAGAGTGGTTGAATGGATTTTTAAAAATATCAAACTATATTCTGTCTACAAGAGACTCACTTCTATGTGT
>NW_017731812.1:257804-269206 GCF_001890085.2 Hipposideros armiger | reverse complement strand
AGGATTTAATGAATATATTGGGTTGTTGGAAAAGTCATGACGTATTTTTTTCTCTGTTTTCCAACCCAACACTGGAGTTCTCTTACTGCTATAATCACTGTTACTATTAAGTCACTTTTTTTAGTCGTAATTTGACCATTACTACTCTTACTACTAAAGTTCTCTTGATGTTTTTCCTTGCTAGCTCTCCTTTTATGCCATCAAAGTGCATTTTTTTCTCCCTGCTATCCGAAGAGTTTTCTCAGGCCCCTATAATCTCATATCCAGGATCTACACACCCCTCTCCCATAGTTTTGCCATCCATATTACTTTTTTTTTTCCTAGTCATACTGGGTTCCTTTCTCTGGGATATTGAATGAGGGGATACATAGGAATTATGATTTTCTTAAAATGAAGTAAATAAAGTGATTTAAAATGGTTCAAGCTGGAGTCAGGTAGTCAATAGATATATCACTGAAAATTAAGATATTAAGAATTTTGGAAAGTAGAAAAGAGCAATTTTAACTTTGGTCATGACTATTTGAGGTAATGTGTTCTTAAGTAAATAATTAAAGGTCAGCCATAATTCAATTCAGTAAGTTCCAAAACACAAACTAAGGTAGAAATGATGTAGTAATTTAAGACAGAAGAAAAAGATGCCATGGAAAATATATTTAGTTCAGTAATGTTATATTTTACTGAAGGGAAATATAGAAATTTAGGTACAAGAAAGTAATATCAAGAAGTGATTATTCTCATATAAAAGAGCTAAGATTTCTTTCCAGTGGGAATTCTCCACTGCACTAACTATGTATGTGTACATTAAATAACTGGTAGAGCATGTAGGGATGAAGAAGTTTATCTCTGATAACGTGAGTGAGGAATGAAACTATCAAACACTTTGGGTCTATGCATTTTAATGTAATATATGATTAACACAAATGAATGCTTAAGAATCAAAACAGTGCCTAGAGCAGCGGTTCTCAACCTGTGGGTCGCGACCCCTTTGGGGATTGAACGACCCTTTCACAGGGGTCGCCGCGTACTCGTATGTGGACGTATCTGCATGTGGGCCTGGAGACGGAGAGAGGAGCGGTGTCTCGGTTCCTAAGACCATCAAAAATATGTGTTTTCCGATGGTCTTAGGCGACCCCTGTGAAAGGTTGAGAACCGCTGGCCTAGAGTAACAACGATTTTAAAGTCAATTTGTGGTCTTCATCAATCCCACCTGCCTATCTCCCCTCAAGAGGAACAAACAGCCTGAAGTATGTGTTTATCATTCTTGTGATTTGTCTCAACAAAATTATCTTATGACATACGGATATATCTCTAAATTTATATTCTTTATGTTGTGCATGTTTATTGAACATTGATAAAATCATATGACAACAGACATAGTCATTTTTTACTTGGTTTTGCTTCCTCAACCTTTGCTTCAAAGATTTTTCCATTGTGTTCAAAGTAGTCGTAGTCTATTTATTTAGCTAGTAAATAGAAATTTAATGAGTAAATACATAAGTCATACTTATCCATTCTTCTGTTCATAGGATTGTATTGTTACTAGATTTATTTATGTTTTTTCCTATAAATACGACTTTGGACTTTCAAGAATAATTGATATCATATTAGCCCCAAATCTAAACAATTACAAACTTAAATAAAATATAATGAATGATTTTTTTCATTTACTAAATAACAGACAATGCAGGAGTGTAATCCCTCAGAGAATGAAAACAAACAGGTGAAGTTCACCTCCATTTCAGCTTCCTACCAGTAGGCATTCACCACAAACTGACCCTGAGAGGAGGAACCCAAGAACAGCAGAACAGAATCACTGAGCTGAAAAGATAGAGTAGGGATAGCAAGGAGGCTGAGGTGACTGAATTTTATAGGGCAAAATAAATTTATAGGGCAGAATAACAGAAAGGGGAGCTACACAGAGAATGACCTCCTGAAATCTGCATCAGGATTGCATTGAGTGGATGACCAAATAGTAAGCTGTGAGTGCACAGAGGAAGGATTTACGCCCAGAGAAAAACTACTGGAGAAGGAAGAAGGACTGGATATTGAACAGTCAGAAGAAATTCAAACTCCAAACAACCAGAATGATAAAACCTTATTGAACAAATGGGTCATTTAGTAGAGATCATAAAAAAGACCAGGCATTAGAACTCCTATTAACCTAGTCCTAAAATAAAGGGTACTCTGAACTCACCCTACAAAGATTACAAGTAAGCCTCACAAGGATTGAGCTGAACTAAAAGTAAATTTGCCGCATGCCAGAACAAAATTCACCTATTGTTCAGGGACAAAGGCAAAGTTCAGGCACTAGACAATGTATAGGCTCTAATAAAAAAATGCTAAAGATATGAAGCAAAAAAACAAAAAATGTGAACTATAAACAGGAGAAAAATCAGTCAATGAAAATGCCTAGAAATATGAGCGATAATAGATTGACAAATAAGTATTTTAAAATAGCTCTCATAAATATGTTTCATTATTTAAAGGAAAACATCAAGATAAGCAAGAAAAAAATGGAGACTAATTTTAAAATGAAACTTTAGAATGAAAAAATGGCACACTAAAATGAAAATGAAAAAATAAATCTTTATTGGATTAATAGCAGGTTAGACACTACAGAAAAAATATGAATGGAATTGACAATATAGAACAAGAGAAACTATAGAAAATATAATAGATATAAAGAAAATATTGAATTGTGTCTATGAGATCTATGCAACAGCAATTTAGTTAAGTAACAAATATGAAAGTTTAGCCCCAGAAGATACGAGTAAGCAAAAAAAACAAAAAAAAAGAAGATTAAGGCCAAAATTATCACATTACTGAAAAATATAACTCCACAGATCTCCAAAGCTTAATGAAATGTAAGCATGATGAACACAAAGAAAAACATATCAAGGCACACCATAATCTAATTGCTGAAAAACAATGATAAAAAGAAAATCTTAAAAATATAGTCTGCCTAGAATTATTTATCTGGTGAAAATACTCTTCAAATATGAAAGTGAAATGCATTGTCAAGCAAAAAACCCTGAATAATGTGTTGTAGTAGACAGCACTATAAGGAATGTTAGCAGTGTAGAGATTCCTCAAAAAACTAAAAATAGATCTACCATACAACCTAGCAACTCCACTTCTGGGTATTTAGCTGAAGAAAATGAAAACATTAACTTGAAAAGATACATGCACCCCTATTGTTTTGCCACATTGTTTACAATAGCCAAGATATGGAAGCAACCTAGGTGTTTATCAATAGATGAATGGATAAAGAAGATGTGGTATATAAAAAATGAATTATTACTCAGCAATAAGAACAAAATCCTGCCATTTGCAACAACATGGATGGACCTTGAGGGTATTATGCTAAATGCAATAAGTCAGACAGAGAGAGACAAATACCACATGATTTCACTTATATTCAGAATTTTAAAAAATCAAAATAAATGAACAAACAAAACAAACCAGAAATAGACTCATAGAAACAAAGAACAAACTGATGGTTGCCAGAGGGGAGGGAGAATGAAGGCTGAGTGAGAAAGTTGAAAGGAACACAGTCAATAATAATGTGATAGATTTGCATGGTGGCAGATAGTTAGTAAATTTAGTGTAGTGAATACATCATAAGGTATACGAATGTCAAATCACTATGTTGTACACTTGAAACTAATATAATAGTGTATGCCAACTATACTTCACTTAAAAAAAATGCACATTCTGCTAAAAAAATTCTTTAGTCTGAAGAAAATAATATTTGGAAACTCCAAATTCCACAAAGAAATAAAGAGCAAGATTTTTTTTAATGTCAATAGATATAAAATATTTGCTGTTTTTAACTTCTAAAATTTCTAATTTTGATTTTTTTCTTTAAAGTAAAAATAATAACAATGTGTTGGAGGGTTTATAAAGTATATAGAAATAATGTGTGTGATAAGAACAGCACAAAGAAATAATTAAGAACAGAGAGACATATAAGCATAATATTGCATATTGCAAATCTTAGAACAACCACACACACTCATATAAACAAAACAAAGGGCTATAGCTAATAAACCAATAGAGAACTTCAATGAAATGCTAAGTAAAAATAATTTAAAAAAATAATAATTTATAGAAAATAAGGCAAGGAAACAAGGCAAAAAAGGAACAAAAAACTGATGGAATAGATTTAAAAATTAGTATTATAATACTAGACTTAGACTTAACTGCAGATATATGAAATGTTAATTCACTAAAACACACCAAAAGCAGCTGTTGTCAGAATAGATGAAAAAGCAAGACTCTATAATATACTGTCTGCAAGAATCCCACTTTAAATGTAAAAAATTACACACACACATGTTAAAAGCAAATGGATGAAAAAAGATACACCACACAAACACTACTCATTAAGAAAGTTTAAGTAACTGTTAGTATCAGCCAAAGTATACTTCAGCAAAAGGAATGTTACATAAGATAAAGATGGGCACTTCATAATAATAAAAAGGTCAATTTCTCAGGAAGACATTACAAAATCCAAACTGAAATAGGCACCTAATAATAGAGGTTTAAAATATATGAAGCAAAATATGATCATACTTAAAGGAGAAATTGACAAATTCATATACTTGGAGATTTTAACACTTTTCTGTAATAATTTATCAATTATAAGAGCAAAAAGACAGAAGATCAGTAAAGTACAGAAGACTTGAACACAGTTATTTACCAACTTGACCTAAATGAAAGTTAAAGAATGCTACACCCCCATTCAGTAGGCTTCCTTTTTGTTTTATTGATGGTTTCTTTTGTTGTGAAAAAACTTTTAAGTTTGATGTAGTCCCATATGTTCATTTTTTCTNAGAGAGAGAAAGAGAGAGAGAATTAATGGTTAAATCCACAGACAGAATACCTCAAGACAGAGAATGTGAGGACATAAACTAAACACCTGTCATCCTGTTTTTCTTTATTCTTTTTTATTTACAATGTAATATATATAGCAGCACCTACCTTCTGTTCCTGACACTTTTTGTCGTTAGCTGTGTGGTGCAGAATAGTTTTCATATCTAATCTTTATAATAATATTTTTCAGTTTGAAGAAAAATTTTAGCTGATAGCCAATAGATACAAAAATGATATTTAATGGGGACGTGTCATCTGCCGTTTTATGGTAAAAAGGCAAATGATAAATACTTTCGGTCATTTCTATTTCCTACTTTTCTTTCATTCTGGGGATCAAATCAATCAGGTTACACCTTTTAGTATGTCTTATTTATGGCATGTTCTCAAAGGAAGGGACATGAAATCAGGTCACTTGTTTTATACATCCCTACAGAGAAATGTGGCCTTTTCAGCATTTCTGAAAGAACACGCATCAGGGCTTCCTGCATAGGCACGTTGGGGAAGAACATCTCCCTCTCGCCACCTTCATGTAGTTCAATTCCATTTAGCCACATTCTATTGAGAGAAAGCATAGATATATAATACATACCAAAGCACACATTTTTAAAAAATTTTAACATTTATGAAATCCAGATGTACATTGCAATTTATGGTCTGTCATAGTTTAATTGGAAATGTTTTATTCTTAGGGATACTTAAAATAATGGTGTGTCTTACAATCAGAGGTATCTTTCATGTGATGAATGAGAGTAATTAAGGCTAAAACAGCGTGTATGTTAAACCCTAACTTAGTGATCAAGTCAATCAGAACCTGAGTGATGACATGTTGTTCTTCCTGCATTTATATGCAGTTAAATTTTTAACATCAGTTAATAAACAAAATATCTCTCCTATAGCACTGGAAAGCTATTAGAAAAATGGTTGTATACTGCATGTTTTTATATTATTCAGTCAACAGAAGTTATTCTGTCATCAAGTCTCGGTTACCTCTGATCATGTCATCTGTGAGATTGCACACACAAGCACCGTTTAAAGAGGGGGTTGAAATATAAAGGAAGCTAGTCCAGAAGAATGTCTCTGCCCACTGTCTTTATCATTTCTTGAGTCTCTGGATTTTATTGACTGTAAGTCACAAGTAACAGAAATTAGAAGAAACAAAGAGTGGCATTTAAAGAGATTATGCATAAGATGGTTATCCCATTAGGTTCTGGTTTTGCTTTCATTTTGGAATTAAATTAGTAAAATGAAAAGAATAAATATTCTAGTACATTTTCAGTGACTTAAATGTGCAGAGAAAATAAAATCTGTTAAGTCAGAAGTCCAATTAGGTAAGCGGGCTGTACTGCTGAAGTTTTTCTTCAGGCTGTCTCTTAAAAGCTTTATTGAGGTAAATTGGCATGCAATCAAATGTTTAAAGTATGCATTGTGATACATTTTAACAAGTGTATGCATCCATGAAACCATCACATAGCCACATAATGAACATATCCAGTATCCATAAAGATTTCAGCATGTACATTTGTAATCTTTCCCTTTTCCCATCATGCATTCCCAACCACAGGAAAACACTGTTCTGAAATCTGTTTGGCCACTATAGATTAGTTTGCATTTTTCTAGAGCCCTGTATAACTTGAATCATACAACATGCTTTCTTTTTTTTTTTTTTTTGGTCTGGTTGTTTTCACTCAGAATAATTACCTTGAGATTCATATAAGCTGTTGGACATGTCAGTAACTCATTCTTTAATATTGCTGAGTAGTACTCCATTTTAAGGCTATATCATAATGTGTTCATGTATTCATCTATTGATGGACATTTGGGTTGTTTCCAAGTTTCGTCTATTATATGTGAGACATTTCTGTATGCACATAAATCTTTCTTCTTTCCCTAAATAACATGTTAAATATTTCCTCTAGGTTCTTGAATATATGCAATATGGTAGCAATAACTATTTAATGTCCTTGTCTACTAATTCTATTACATGCATCCCTTTTGTGTTAGTTTTAGTTGATTTATTTTTTTCTCCTCATTGTGAGTTATATTTTTCTGATTCTTTGCATACCTGGTAATTATTTGTTGGTGCCAGATATTTGCATTTTACATTGTTGGATGCTGGATATTTTTGTATTCTTGACCTTCGATCTGAGATGTGGTTAAGTTACTTGGAAACGATTTGATCTGTTTACATCTTTCTTCTATGTTATTTCAGACAAGACCTGAGTGGCATTTAGTTTAGGTTTAATTTTTCCCCACCACTGAGGCAAGAGTTGTCTTAATACACTAACCAATGGCTCCTAAATTCTGAAATTCTGCACTCTGACTATTAGGGTAGGAACTATTCCTGACCTAGATGAATTCGCCGCACTGTTTCTTCCAATCCTTTCAGGATGTTCTTTCCCATCTTTAAGTAGTTTTCTCATATGCATATGCTGATGAGTGCTAAACTTAATACTCAAGGTGCACTTTTTGTAGATGTCTGATATTCTGTCTTTATGCAGCTCTCCTCTTTTAAGCGCTATGAACTCTATCTGCCTGAGCTTCCCCGTACTCCCAGATCTGTCTCCCCAACTGAGGAAGACAGCTGGGATTTGCCTGAGTCTCCATTCCCTATGTTGTAGCTTGGAAACTTCGTCCAAGGAGCAAGCTGAGGGCAGTTATATGGCTCAGTGTGCTTCTTTACCTTATTTTAGGGAGCATTGTCCTTCACAGCCTGATGTCCAATATTCTGAAATTCATGTTTTCCATATATTTTGTCTAGTTTTTAGCTGTTTCCTTTTCAGTCATTTTTAGTTGCTCAGTGAGAAGTAAATACAAGTTAAAGGTAAAGCTACCCTAACTATCTTTATATAACGAAAAAGGTAAAAATCAGTCAGACTCCATGTGTGATATACTATATTTTACCTGTCATTATTAGAAGAAATTATGCACAAACTCAGGCAATAAAAAGATAATAGGATGGTGTTTTTGACCAATTTCTTCCTCAGTAACAATTTAGAACAGGAAAAGTAAAAACCAAAAATAATTTTTTAATTTAAAGTACAGCCCCCCCGCCAAAAAATATATATATATTCTGCCACATTACATTCACAGGAACCTAGTCTTCTACAGTTGAATAAGGTTTATTTTCAGTGCCAAGTGGCAGTACAAGAATAAAGGCTTAGTAGTTTGAGATATCTAATTTCAAACAGCAACTCAATCATTTACCAGCTATATGACATCAGATTGAGTGATGCTCTTTGAATCTCATTTTGAAAATCTATAAAGTAGACATAACAATACTTATCTCATAAAATTACCCTTAGATTTCACTAAGAGACTCAATATGTCACTTAGTGGGGCTGTAAATTGCATGTTAATTCCCACTTTCACCCTAGTTCTCTGGCATATTTGTGAAGCATTGTTTATTTTATGAAACGCTTGTCTATGCTCTAATGCTCTGCTTTTCCTGAAATACCCTCCAAGACACAGGCCATTTCTCAAGCTTTTCCTAAACCAAGAATGCTATAAATATAAACTTCACTCTCTCCTCTACCACTCAGCTTTTCATGGTTTCAACTGAAAATGGATCATAGAAAATTCACTGTCTGTCCTTCTGCTAATACTACATATTACCATGTTCCTTAGTAATAAAAACAAAACAAAACTCTGAACCTATGAAATAGTTGTACATGTATAAAATATTGGGAATTTTTTGTCAGTTTTATATTTTCCAAATGTTCTTTCAGGTCGAAACCTTTCTTTTTTTCACAGTGAGTTTAAAAAGACTACTTTTAGAGCTGATTTTAGATAGTAAGTAAAGGGTGCCATTTTTATTCTGGCTGCTGTTAATATTTAAAATATTTGATATGGTTGTTTTGGCATCAAATTTGACTTACCATTCTTAAAGAATGCCAAGAGGCCACAAAATTTGCAAACTGTAAATACCAAGAGTCAAGTATTTAGGAAAAAAATACATATATATTAAATAGGTAAATACTGCTCCACCATTAGTTTTAATGGTTTAATAACTGTTATTATAATGTCCATATTATCTGGATGTAAAAAACAAAAGAACAACAACAAAAAAATACAATGGTCAAACAAAATGCTTGAGCCATTTCTGATTTTAATTACAGTTTGGGCTGGAATATTCTTTGTTTTAAAAGGGTCTCAGTGACTTTAAAATCTGTAGGCGATACCATTATTAAAGAAAGACAAGTGGAGGGCAGATATCAATACAACTCCAGAAAAATGACACTGAAAGACAAATTTGAACCTCTGTTTCTCCAAAACTGAAATAGACTATGGAGTAATCTAGCCTTTATATGAAAAGATTAATGGGCTTTTTGTACCTCTTGGCTTTTGTGGGCTTGTTGTTTTTTTCTTTTTGGGTGGGGTGCTTTTTCAAATTAAAAATATTCTAATAAACAATGTAAATTTTAAATATATAAAGACGGAATAAATCTTAATAGCCCGTTCACTCTATCTTTACAGCAAAATAATGGCTAAAATCATCTGTTAATAAATTGTTCAATATCTGTTTATGTCCTCTATTTAAAAAAAAATAGTGTTAAGGCTTGTTCTGTGCTTTACTTGAATGTGAGTTCATTTAAAACATTGTTCTCCATAAATACAAACAGAATAAGTTTTAACCATCACAAAATGTCCTGTGCTGTAGTCTGAACTAGAGTGTGTTATGCTTTGAACTCTTAGTATAGGTGAGGGTAGGGAGAAATAGAATTAATGTGTACTAATATAATCGAATTATCATGTTTTGTGTACTTTTGCACTGTTCACCTAATGGTAAAGACTGTGGCTATAGTACAGAATAGAATGTACTATCCTAAAAGTAAGTGGAAGCCATAGCTTTCTCATTAGCATGGTATATCACTAGCATAGCATCTTAACTACCTGAGACTAAGCTATGCCATAGATTTATATAATCTTCTGAGTACAAATACTACAAGAATGCCATATATTCATTTGGCATATATGTATGCCTCATTGTCTGTTCACTTCTCTCCATCTCTTTTTGATATATACTGTAAAGAGCCAAAGAGATAATATACATGAATATGTATATTTAACATATATAAGAATAATGGCTTCAGAGTTATCTTTCTTTTCTTTCTAGCTAGAGGATTGCTTAATTTGTCAGTTTACTTACATGTAAAATAGAGAAAATAAAACATACTCCTTAGGCTTCTGTGAAAATTAAATGATATACCAAATAAAAAATCTGAGAACAAAGAGTTCAATTAATAATAGCTACATAATTTTATAGTCCAAGAATCATAGATGAATCAATAGCCAGGAAAACCATACTTCTTGAACATAATCTTTTCACAAATTAAGGCCTAAATAGAAATGAAATAACTGCCATGAGTCTCCCATAAAATCACAAAGCTAGGTGTAGAATTTCCATCTCAGTGTCATGTAGCTACTATACTTTTCACTGCATAGTGTATACACAGTCGCTTTACATAAAACTCTGATGGCTGCTAGCATCAATATTTTTAACTTATTGATTAAAACATATGCAGGAAAGCAGAGATTTTACTTCCTTCCTTTGTTACTGACAGAATTTACAGGGTCAACCATGCACATACGAATTACAGTCATATACCACTAATGACAGGGAATACGTTCTGAAATGTGTCATTAGGAAATTTTATTGTGTAAACACAGAGAGTGCACTTACACAAACTTAGATTGTACAGCCTATTACACACCTGGGCTGTATGGTATAGCTTATTGCTCCTAGGCTACAAGCCTGTACAGCTCATTACTTTATAAAGCAACATGAGGTTAAATCAAGCACTAGAGAAAATGATGCAATCAAGAGATGTCATAAACATGAGATGTGTGAGGCTGCTGCTGGCGTAACATGCCATACTGTTTTACAGCAAACTTTTTGTTTTATAAGTAGAGAGACTATATTCCCAAATAATGATAAAAAGTATAGTATAGTAAATACATCAACCAGTAACATTTATTATCATTATCAAGTATTATCATTATCAAGTATCAAAATTATTCATGACCTTTAATTTCTTCCCTTTTATTAGAACCTCTGTCTTCATCGCTTATGTTTATGAACTAGAGTATACATGGTTCAATGCTTTAGTCACTCTCTTTCATATCTTTATCTCCCTTGCCACAATGTTCTTTCATTATACCTGCTTTTCAAATCCTTATTGAATATAATCATTCACTGTCTGTGTGCCTCTACTCAAGCTGCTTAGCACTACAAAAGAAAACGAAGAACTCTACAGCACAGTTCTACTATAAATGTAGTGTCCCTGGCTTACTTAGGCCCTCAATGCTGCTCACTAACCTGCTATGTTCTCATAGTGGATGATTCAAACACTAACCACTGTCCTCAAACCTCCATATCCTTCTTCAGCAGGCAATGTCAGATGCTTCTTTACAGAGTTAATTGAAAGTGTTGGACAAAAATAATGGCTTCACTTTCTGACTCCAAACCTCTCAACTTCCCTATACACACTTTCTCCTTCCCTCTTTTTAGAACAACAACAACAACAACA
>NW_017731812.1:236684-252214 GCF_001890085.2 Hipposideros armiger | reverse complement strand
ACCAACAGCGATTCGATTCCTGGCCCGAGCTGAGCTGCTGCTGAGCTGCCAACAGGTGGCAGGATGGCTCAGCTTAAAAAAAAAAAAAAAAGGTGGAACAGGAATTAATTATCCATAGGAAAAAAGTAAATATTCCATTCAGAAGAGAATGGGAAACCCAAAACAGTCACTAGTCCATCACAAATTTGAAATTGCCTTGTCTGTCCTCCAGGACATCTTAGCTCCACCCTGTGACATTTTTTCCTTTTTGTTTTATTCCATGGCCACAATTGAAATGTGTATTGAGGAGCATTCCCTCCCTTGGGGCTGTAACAGTTTTGTAGCTCAAATTCCTGTTGGTCTACATTTCTAAGCCTAAAATTTGTTTTAAGTTGCAAATCCTCAGTTTTGTTATCTTAAATTCAGACTCTTGGTTTCTTTGGCAATGCAGTCATCTTGAAATCTTATTGGCTTCTGATCTGTTTGCTTCCACTCAATCCCATGTGCAAGTCACTTTGTTTATTCCTTAGAAATAATCTTTAAACACCCATGCCTCTTTCTCAATGCAATGGCAGCTACCTTGTAGACATTGGGTTTCATTGGGAAGACAAAAACTCTTTGCTTAACCATAGGATTGATCCTTAATGGACTGCTGTTACTCTATGTCTTTTTATTCTTATTTCCTACTGTCTGGGACCTAGAAAAAATTAGATTTTCCCACTGTATTAGTTATGTATTGCCACAATAATGTTGCATAACAAATCACCCCAAAACTTAGCAGCGTAAGTCAACAAACATTTATTTATCACAAGGTTGATTGTTGTGTGGTTCTGCTGATTTGGCTCAGACTGGGCTGATCTCAGCTGAACTTGCTCATAAATATGACAGCTGTAGGGTCCATTGAAGGTAGGCTGGTCTGAAATGTCTCCTGCCTAGATGACATGGCCCTGTTCCATGTGATCTCTCATTCTCCAGCAGAGTAATTTAAACTTGTTCTCATGGCAGAGAAGGGTCCAAGAAAAAGCAAGAAGCACACAAATCCTCCTAAAGCTACGTATATTCTAATGGCCAAAGCAAGCCATAAGGCAACCCAGATTAAAGGTATTGGTTAAAAGACCATCTTCTAATGATAAGATCTGCAAAGGTTACATAGTAAAGGGTGTGGATATAGACAGTGATGGAGAATGGAGGCCATTTTTGCAATTAATTTACTATGCTGACCAAGGTCCCACACTTTGTAGTCTTTCTAGTCTTATTAATTCTGCTGACAATCCAACTAGTATTTTTGAGCTCATCTTTTTTTTCCTAATGCTTTGAAAATGAAGCTACTCTTTTAATATTCTATTTTCTAACTGTCGCTAGGCTCTGTAAGTATTTGGATTACCTTTCCAAGTTATTAAAGATTAGTGTTGCCACTGCATAACAGGATCCTCATCATTTTTCAGTATCAGATCCTCACTCTTTCTGCCCCAACTGTTTCAAATATGATATGTCTCGCTATGGCAGTTTATCTATTTCCACATATCAATTTCTATGCTAGTGAAATGATGCTAGAAGGAATAACAAATTAACCTTCGACTACGAGGATCTTAGCAAGACAAATATTTATATCTCATACATGCGGTATCCAAAAAGTGTTATTTTAGTCATTGATGAGGTAGTCATTGAGCACTTTCCTCAAAACAGTGATTTGCAGACACAGCCTCTGCGATCTTCAACCCCTGACTTCCAGAGTTGCCCTGGGCCTTGACATGGACCTCGCCAACAGAGGCAGAGCAGAAGAGCCACAGATGCTTTAGGGGCAATTTCACTACATCTCATGGCCAGAAATCAGCATGATGCTCATGCCTATTTGCATGTAAAATAAGCAAATGTGTGACCAGGAGAAAAAAGAAGTGCATTTTGGAAAGAGCTGAGTTTCCCAGACTTTGCTATCCCCTCCATTTGTTTGAAAAAGTGTCCTTTCTCTACTCTTTTAGTGGTTACCCTATTAATTTTAGCATGCATTCTTAAAGTCTAAAGTTCATCAGTATCTTAACTATCCTCCCTCAAATAAAAGAACTTGGGGACATATTAACTCTATTCACTCCTTCTATTCAATTACATGTTCTTTTTGATCAGTATTTTAGTACTGTCCCTTTTTATATGTCCACAATATCATTGTTGTTGCTGTTAATAGTACAGTTTTGTTTGTTTGTTTTTATTGCCATTTGTTTTGCATCTTTACCTTCCTTTCTGGAGTCATTTTCCTTTTTTTCCTGAAATATATGTCCTACAATTATAGTCTGATGGTAGCAAACTTGTTCAGTTTTTGTAGATCTGATATTTTATTTCCTTCTCACTTCTAAAAGACAACTTACTATATACAAAATTCTAGCTTTATAGTTTTGGGTTTGTTTTTTTTCCCCCTTTAAGCACATTGGATATAACTATTCCAACAGCTTCTGCTTCCATTTTGGCTGTTGGAAAGCCAGTGAACATCGAAATCATTGTTCTTTTGTAGATGATCTATCTTCCCTTTCTGACTGCTCCTAATATATGTCATTGGTGTTCTGTGGTCTTTGTCATGCTTAGTATATACAGATGCTCCTTGACTTCCAAAGGGACTAAGTCCCATTTTAAGTTGGAAATATCATAAGATGAAAATGCATTTAATACACCTAACCTACCAAACATCATAACTTAGTTTAGTCTACCTATAACATGCTCAGAACAAAATATCCAAAAAGCACTGGCAACATAGTACATTGCACAGAGTAAGAGTTATTTACCCTGGTGATCTTGTGCTTAACTGGGAGCTGCAGCTCACTGCTGCTGTCCAGCATAATGAGAGAGTATGGTGGCTAGCCAGGGAAAAGATCAAAATTTGAAGTATGTATAGTTTCCACTGAATGTGTTTTGCTTTTGCCCCATTTTAAAGTCCTAAAATCATTTTAAGTCTAACCATCATAAGTTGGGAATCTCTGTATTGCATTTCCTGTATTAATTCATGCTCTTCATCATTTTGGGAAAATTTTATGCCATTTTCTCTTTAGATATTATGTAATCTCCTCTACCTCTAGTCTCAGTTTCTCACTTTTTTTTTCCTCTCTCTTTCTCTGTCTGGATGGTGCTTCATTCTGAATAAGGAATGCTATCCACTTGAAGAAAATATTTTATCTGGCTGTCTAATTTGATGTTTAACCCATCCATTAAGTTTTATATTTATACTTTTATATTTTCAATGGTTAATTTCTATTCTATTTTTTAATCTGCATACTTTTATAGTCATATCTTCTTTGGTCTTTTTTTAATCCATGATCATTTTTATTCCAAAGTTTATTTCTATTAACAGTTATTAATATGAAATTATGTATTTTCTGTATTTCATAATTCAAAAGTGGCTGAATAACAATAATTATTATCAACTGGAACAACAAAATAAAAAAGTTAAATTTCACCATTAAAAGACAAAAATTTGAAGATTGAGTCAAAAGTTAAATCTATTTACAGTTTAGGGGAGTCAGATCAAAATAAAGTGACATACCACTATAAAAAAAAAGGAAAGAAAGAATCAGAGGAAAAATAGGCTAACATATTATTTAAAGTAAAAAAATCACTAAATTGGAAAGAGGACCATTTTATTTTTATAAAGATGAAAACTCTAAAAGTGTATTGACTTTTATGAACATTTATTTACAGTGAAAAAGTTAACCAGAATACAAAATAAAATTGATTGAAATACAAGAAGATACTAGTAGTAATGGTAATAGTGGGAAACTTAACACACCTCTCTCAGTCTAACAGATCAACTAGGACAAAAATCAGAAAGGATGTAGAGCAGTAATTTTCTACTATACTCTCTGATATGAAGGGATAAGCAGGTAAACTCCAGGTCCCTCATTCCTACTTCAAGTAGACTAGTTTTGCTTTTAACAGTTTGGGTTTTTTTTAATTTTTTATTTTTTTTAGTGTACAAATATTCCATATGAGATGTGATTTGAAAAAAATTAAGTTGCTTTAAACTTATGAAAAATACTAAAATAATATTTGACTTGCCTAATTAACAAAAGCTATGTAAAAGCTAATGTTTAAACTTTTATCATAAATAAAATATACCCTTTTCCAATAGATATGTAACTTTCACAAAAATTGATCCTATGTTTAATTACAAAGATTGATTCAACAAGTTCCAAAAAGCAGAAACTATACAAGTGTATATCTCTACCTATCAAAATATATGGCATGTAGCTACATCTGATAGAAGAGGAAAATACAGTATTATATGCTTTTATTACTAACCATAAATAGTTACTATATTGATCATTCAGCTCAAAAAGTTAGAGTGCAGTATAATATGCTAGTCAAGAAACCAAATGAGTGAATAAAAAAACAGATTAATAAAACAAAAAATAACACTCAAAATGCTCAAAGACACTCAGTAGGCTAAGAGCTTGCTCAAGAGTGCAAACTCTGAGCAACAGCGGTTCGATTCCTGGCCTGAGCTGAGCTGCCACTGAGCTGCCAACAGGTGGCAGGATGGCTCAGCTAAAAAAAAAATGCTCAAAGAGAAATAAAAAAGACAAATCTCTGACAAAACTAATCATTTAAAAATCATGATAGCTAACAATTATTGAGTACTCACTATTCACCATGTGTTTTTGCTAAGTAATTTACAAAACTTTGTTCACTTAATCCTCTAAACAATATTATGCAAATTATCATTTATTTCATAAACATTTATTAAGTACTAACTATATGCCCAGCACTCTATGAGACACTGGACATACTGCTGAACAAAAGAAATGATGCCACTGCCCTCAAGATATTTGCATTCTTAAGGAACAGATAAATATCTCCGTTAAACAAAATTCATAGAATTTAGATCACTTTCCTAAGGATACATAGCATCTTTGTGTCCAAATTGTATAAATTTAAATTGTACTCCTTGAAGACCTATACTCCTAATCAACATGCAGTACTATAAAAAGGAGAAAACAGATTTAAACAGTTACTATTCATATAAATTTAAACAATTACTATTTATATAACTCACTGCTAAAACACAGAAATTATGGATAAAGTGGTTGATTTTCCAGGGAAATATGAATTGCCAAAGTTGACACAAGCATATATTTAAACACAACACAATTAAAGAAAACATGGAAGAAATTTAAAACATTAAAAAAAACAAAAACCAACAACTAACACTATTGGTGGTTGCAGACCCAGGTGGCTTTTTGTGAGTCCTATCAGTATTCTAAGGAACATATAATCTAGTACTTAAGCTATCACAATAGAGGATGGCATGCTTACCAAGCTGTCATCTATCACTGTGATATCTAATCTGTCCAAGCTAGCTTGTAAACAAACCAACCAGTAACTCACTAACAATATGCACACACACAAACAAACAGACCTAATAAGCTACAGATACTCTCATCTTTGAATAGATATGCAAAAATCCTAAATTAAAAAAATTCACCAATCAATATTCATACATATTAAAAGAATGATATGCATTTCAAATGCAAGGTTCAGTCTTCCTGGATGTTAGATATATGTAACCACACAAACAAGCAAAAATGATCAACTCTAATCTAGCAATTTCTGTTCTATGTCTTATTTCTAAGGAATAAGTTAGAAAGGTGGTAAAAAATACACAAGGTATTTATTGTAGCATTGTTTATAATAGAGAATATCCCAATTGTTCCTATAAAGAAAATTAGTGGAAAAATATCCTACCCTTAACAATTATAATTTATGGTATACACAAAGCACTTTATTATTTAAAAGGAAAAAAAAAAAAGCCCAGCAGATTACACAAATAATGAAAAACTTTGCTGAAGAGGAGGCATTTAGGACAGGTCTCAAAGGGTTAGCAGGATTTTAACAGATATGATTAGAAACACACAGAGTTGTCTTTCTGGGTCAGCAGATATGGAAGGAAGTAGTGAGAAATCAAACTGAAAAAGTAGACTCGGTCCAGACCATAAAGTGCATTAAATATAGATAGTAATAAATAAATCAGTGGAACAGGACTGAGAGGCCTGAAACAGATGCAAGTATTTGAGAACCAATTATACAACAAAGACAACATTACAAATACTGTGGGAAAGGACTTTCACTTTTAATCATGCTGAAATAATTAGTTGCATTTCCTATCTCACACCAAAAATATGAATATAGTCCAGATTGATTAAATACTGCAGATAATGTGGACATACATTTGGGCTTACGGATAATTCTATAAACAAAAATTCAGAAATCATAAGGGAAGCTACAGATATGTTTGTTTCTCCCAAAAATGCTTATAAAATTATATTGTAGATGCCATCCTAAACTAACAATACACTGAGGAAGAATTTTTCTGAGGAACAAAGTCTTAATGGTTGTAATACACAAAGAACACTAAGAAATTAAACAATGCAAACAGACACATAGGAAAATGAAAAAAAAATCAAAACAATGTAAACAAACATTTCAGAAAAGCAGATGCAAATAGACAATAAATTACGAAATGATTTTCAACCATCTTAGAGTTCAGAGAAATATTAATTAAAGTGGCAAATGCCATATTTTTACCTTTGAATACTGACAAAAATGAAGCAGATTAATCACATAAAATGGTAGCAAAGATATGGGGAAATAGTCTCATCTATTACTAATAGATGTGGAAACTGCCACTATATTATTGAAAAACAATCTGGCAGTACTTATTAAAATGAAAAATGTACATGCCCTTTGATCCATCAATTCCACTTTTGTTACTGTCTGCTGCAGAAAATAAAAGCAAAGTACATGATATATGTGCAATGTTGTTTATAACAGTACTGTTTCCTAGTGGAAGAACAATCAAACAAATAAAACTGGGACTATGCTGAATGTCTAACTATGGCGGATGGTTTATTAAATTCTGATACATCTATATAATGGGATAATGTTTAGCTATTAACCATAATGCCGTGAGTTGATCTTGGATTTGATCTTTTAATAATAATAATAGTAAATACCAATTATATGAGTTACATTTTTAAATAAAACAAAAATAACTCACTATATATATATATATATATATATATATATATATATATATATGCATCATAATGAGAAGGTGAGAGATTACATGCAAACTATTTGTTGTTGCAGAAAGAAGATATTTACAGGGGTCGGGGAAAAAAGTGTTCTTAATTTACTTAGTTCATGACACTTTTTGTCTGATTCTTTGCAATAAGCACTTATTAGCTTTGTAATTTCACCAGATTACTTTTAGTATTTAAACAATCCTACAAAGTTTTAAAAAATAAACTCTAATGTATTAAAATGTATAAAATATTGCCTTTGAATTGCTTTCCTGAAATATGTAGGAAAAGGAAACTATCTTCCTTATAATCTAACTACTTAGCAGACAATCCACATGGCAAGTGAAGTATATCAACCAGCACATAGCCCTTAATTATGATTATCCTTGATTGCACTCAGCCTGTTAAGTGTTATATTACCAGATAACAGGATCCATGTTCCTAATAATAGCGGAAAATGTACTAACAATGTTTTTGCTTCTTATTGTAGCCCAGTTCCAACAATCACATGGATGAAAGTTAATGGTTATATTCCTGGTAAGGCACGTCTGCGGAAATCTCAGGCAGTGCTGGAAATACCCAACGTGCAGCTGGATGATGCAGGCATATATGAATGCAGAGCTGAAAACTCCCGTGGAAAAAATTCCTTTCGTGGACAATTACAAGTATACAGTAAGTGTTCTCAGCAAAACGTGATGCTCTAGTCCCAACACTCAAACTGAAAATGCAAATTACTTTGAACTAAATATTGTTTCTTAGGCACATAAAAAACAGATTATAATTTATAATCATACTTCTTTGGTATGGTAAAGCAGCATGTAAAATTACACAGAGAAATGTTTTAAGCTAAAACTGAATGGATAATTATCATGTTCTTTGTACAGCACAGAGAGTTGATGTTTGTAAAAATGAGGTCTTTTCCTGGCACCAAAGCCAACCACTGCATAAGTTAAAAAAATCTTGTAACCTTTATTCACTTATCCTTGCCCTTGGCCTAAATCAGGAGTCTCAATCTATTGCCCATGAACCAATTCCTGCTCAGATGTCTTTTTTTTCTCTCTTGTAAACCAAATTTTATTGGAACATAGCTACATTCATTTGTTTACATATCGTCCATTTCAGTTTTTGCACTGCCATGGCAGAATTAAGTAGTTGTGACAGAGACCAGATAACGCAAAGTCTAAAAATATTTGCTATCTGGTCCTTTACAGAAAAACTTTGCTGAGCTCTGGCTTGCATTCATACATTTCTATGATAAATAGCCTCTATAGCCTGCAAGTGTTTATATTGTCCACAAATGCCAAAAAGCCAATCAGGTTGTGTGTAAGAATTGGGAAAACCTACTTCAAAAATATCTACCATCTCTTCTTTACGTCTAAGGATCACAAATTGTATTTACTTTCATATTTGCTTTTATAATATGCACTATACATAATGGGTAAGTGATATTATTCCTATGAGGAGGACACAAACAAGAGAGGAATACAATAATCAAGACCATTGATAAATGCTAAGCCAATACCGATGCTTTCAATAGGAAATTATCCAAATTGCATGTTCAGCTGAATCTGCCAAGCATCAGTGCTTGTTACTGTATCTGCAGACTGGTTATCCTAAAAAGCTTAATGTTCTTCACAGGGACTCTTAAAGAGTATTTTGAAATATTAATATTTGAATTCAATCTGTTTTTCTGTCCTTATCTCTAGCAACACCTTTAGGAATTCAGTACTCCAACCAAATTGAACATTTTATTCATTCATTCACTGACTCAATTAATGTTTATTAACTGCCTATTACTTCTTTATATGTTAGCAACAGAACTTTGAAGAAACTCATGATCCACTGGGTTAGATGAAAATCAAACCCTACAGTAGACTAGAACATGCTATCTGTGATAGAGGCATGTGCAGAGGATTATGGGAGTACAGTCTACTGCATTCTACTGGGGTGATTTAGGGAAAGCTTTCCAGAGGATTTGTACCTTAAAGGCTAAACAGGGGAAAGCATCCTGGAAAAAAAGAGACATAAAATATTTTAGAAGTTTGTAAAATTAAAGCAACAGCACTGGTTTGGTTATTTTTAGGCAATGGATATTATATTTGGATGAAATCATCAAGGCAAACTGTTCATAATTACTTACATCATTAAGTTAACGCTCCAGCCATAGGAAAAACACAAGTGTTACTTCAGTACCCCAGTGAACAATGATTAACATTCAAATGCATTATGTCAGTTTATCCTCAGAGCAGCACTATGAGATATTACTAGTCCCTCTATACAGATAAAAATTTGACACTGAAAGAAAAGTGTTGAACCAGTATTTGGCTACTCAAAACCACACACACACACACACACACACACACACACACACACACACACACACACACAAATACAAATGCAGGGAGTGCCTGTTATTCTTAAGGCTATTTGGGAAAGGACCCAACTCTTTCTGTGCTGTGAAGAATGGCCCACACCTAAATAAGAATTAGATTTACAGTCTGGGACAGAAGCGCCTATAGGGCACTATTCTACTTGCCCCCCTCCCCACCTGGCTCCTTGAGTCATAGGCAGTAGCAATTATGACCAGAAAAAGGAGAAAAATGTTTTCACTCAATATTACTGGTATACCTTCTGGTGAGAGGGTATGCTCCTAGGAAACACCTGTGGGTTCTCCTTGTCATGCACAAGTATATGTCCACTGGAGGCCAGCCGGCTAAGGACAAACCTGCCCAAAGCATGCATCATGTTGGGTAGAAAAGAATTAAGTCTGTTGACTAGAAAAAGAAAGGGGTCCAACTAGCTACGGTAGCATATATTTCTGATAGTTTGGGGAGCTTTCTTAGTGGAAAGTGGCCCTTCACTGTAGCGCATTTTTAGGGTGGTTTCCTGTCCTGTTCCTGATTTGCCCTGGACAGTCCCGGTTTATGTCTATTACACGGTGACAGTTATGTATGAACAGTGCCCTATCTCACTTCCAGAAGCATCTTGATTATTACATATCCCCTCAACTCTTGTACTTTATTTTTTATTTACTTTTATGTATTAAATTTATTGTGATGGCATTGGTTAGTAAAATTATATAGGTTTCAAATGTACAATTCTGTAATACATCATCTATATATTGCATTGTGTGTTCACCACCCAGAGTCAGTTCTCCTTCCATCGCTATATATTTGACCCCCTTAACCCTCTTCTTTTAAAATTGTTGTATTTGATATGATGGCTTTTCTCCTCATCCATCAAGTTCTGTAAAATGCAGAAAAAAATCTTAGCTAACATTTCCACCTGGCTGGCAGTGGATACAGATAGCATACATAATGCAGAAATGTTCCACTATATCCATGGTTTGTAATTATAATCTTCTCCTCTCAGGATGCATTTCTGTTGGAAGCTCTGTAACCTGAGCTTCATGTGTTGGAAGAAGTAGAGGCTGACACTTTTGATCTAAACGGTCAATATTCACAGAGTACTGAAAACACAGAGTTGTTCCCCTAGTTCACTTTCTTTTAGAAAGTATAACTATGGGAATGTTTTACATATTCAGTTGTTAGACCCAAAAGATAAGCCAAGGTTTTAAGGCAACCTTTCTAATCTCATTTTTTTTTTGTCAAATCATTGAAAATGAGTACTAATATAGGTGATAGACATAAATTTAGGCCACATATTTTATTATTTGTAACTCAGAATTTGTATAATTAAACATACAACAAATCATACAACATAAGTGAACATGTTCATGGTAGTTAACTAAAAATTAAAGTAAACTTGCATGTTGAATATAAAAGAAATAAAATTTAAAATACTCATAAAAAGAAAAAGTAAGCTAGCAAAAAAAATTAAAACAAAATTTTGGTAATAATTTGAACCTTAGAATAAATTGCAAACTTAGTCTATTGAATATGCCTTTTGTTGTACTATAGCGTAGTTTTATGGGTGAAATAATTTCTTTGATTATCACTGTCTCTTCTAGTTTCTGCTAATTAATCAAAAAGCCCTTGTTTTAACTACTCACACAAAATTTTTAGTCTTTGTATTTCCAATAAAAGTTGAATTTTGCTTGGCAAAGTTCTCAATCAAAATGAAAAGAAAGAAGGAAAGAATGAGAAAACAAAAGGAAAGGAGAGAAGGAGGAAAAGTGGCAGGCAGGCAGGCAGGCAGGCAGGCAGGAGGCTCACACAATTTTAAGCAGCTTTATATGAATATCAAGAGCTCTCATAATAGGAGGTATTTAGTGTACAGAAAAATCTTAATATATAAAGATGTGTGATCTATGAGTTGAAATATATATCATATACCCCATTAACTAGTAATTTGTCACCCTGCCCTGCAGTGAAAGGGCACTGTCACTGTGATCACTGAATAGCTACAATTTAGAATAGAAATATATCAGTATTAAAATATACCTTCAACCAAGATGCTTAAAAGAAAGTTACATTGCATTGTACTAAATACCCAATAAGGTTTTTATTTTCAGTGCAGTGTAGTGTTATAGTTGGTTTTGGGTTTTTTTGTTTGTTTCTTTGTTTTTTGTAAAATCTCTGGACAGTATCCTCACAAATTTTAATGGCTTCCAGTGTCTGCAATTTGATCACATAGAAGCATTTTCAAGACAAAGACTATTTTTTTGTTTTGTTATCATTCCTATTTTCCAACTCTAAGCATTATGTTCAGCACAATGTGGATACTTTTTATTATAAATCTATGCTTATTATAAAGATTAATGCTTAGATATGTACACCATTCTTCTAGGTACACTGTAAAGAACAGGTGAAAGTCAGGAGACTAAAGAACTAATGAAGGGAACAAATAGTTGTAAGAGCTTATGTTTTAGACTCTATTGCACCACTATGTACTTTATGTAATATTAACCCATAATAACCCTTAGCAGTTAGTATTCCTGCTTCACAGATTGGGAAGCTAAGGCCTAGAAAGGTTAAGGAGCTTATTACTGAAGGTCCAATTAATAAAAAGCAGTAGAACCAGATTCCAACTTAGAGCTAGCAATGATACCAGAAATCAACCCCCAAGTAGGATGCTACCTCTCCGTGAAATATTGAGGACCTGAGCTAAGGCCTGGGATGAGAAAGGGATGGAGAGTAGTTAATTCCTATTTACTCACCTGTTATTATTGTTAGAGAAAACTTTTTGATACATTAAATCATTGTCATTAATTTTCATTCTCTATTTTTATTTTCTTTCAAATTGTGTTTTTCTATATTAGGCATGATTTTTAAAAATGTTTTAGCTGTTGAAACACATTAAAGATTTACCATGGAAAATAATGTAAAATTGTAGATTTCTGATTAATAATTTAATCCATAAAGAAAATGTTTTCAACCCTGTATCTTGGGAGAAAATTTCTCACCTTGAGTTCTCTTCTTATGAAAATGATACCATATATATTCATAGCTGATAGAAAATAAAGTTTGAGTTATTGCATGGGCAATGGATTGAGAGGAGAATGTAACCAATATTTTTTATACTCGATCATCATTGTAGCCCATTGAAATAGGAATTACCATCTACAGCTTACAGATGAGACTCATTAAAGTTAAACAACTCATTCCTGATCACATATTAGAGCAAGGGCATGGTAACACTGGGATTTGAACCTACATTTACCCCCAACTTTGTAATCTTTCCAATATACCTCATTACCTCTCACTGGGCCACAACTGAGAATCCTAATATTGAATATGATCTATGTAGATAAAATATGTTCACTCTTCAGCACATAAGAGTACAGGAGCAATGAAGGAGGCCAATAACAATCAGCATTTATCAACAGATTTTCAGAATTTCTAATGACAAGAAAAAAGCAACAAGATTTCCTTTATGCACATCTGCTTGGTGTTTTAAAAACTGTAACCTGGAGACTGATCTAAAGCTTCAATGTACTACATAAGTAGTTGCAAATATACAATCCATCTGGTGAGAGTGTTAACAGCTTCTGGGTTTAAGATGCCATATGTTTCTTAAATTTTTATACCCTAAAATAGGTGGCCTGACAAAAGCTAGATCAAAGAAATTACTAGCTTAAAAAAAAATCTGGGGGCAGTGTAACAGGCCATTTTTATTTGTGGAATTGTTGGTAGAATGAATTCAAATATTTTCATTATAGTTCTGTCTCATCCATTAAATTTTGAGCTGACAGCAAACAGACATTGTAACGTATTTATCGTCATATTCTCAGTGCTAAGCGTTGTGCCAATAGTGATATCCCATAAATACTTGAAGAAGAGAGGAAAGCAGTAATTATTTCTTTTTAAATTCATTGATCATTTGTTGTTTCCTATGACAAATTATTTTGGAATCAGGACTCTAAAGTAGGCCAATTTTGTAGAGTAATCCAAAATATTTTTGAAGAAATATTATTTTGGTTTCTAGTATTTTTTTTCTGTTCCATATGACACAGTTTTTAATTCAATAGATGTTTTGTCCTGATTTTTCATTTTAGTAACTTTTAAAGAATTTATTTATTTATTTTTTTAACTCCTACGAGTTTCATATCCCAGCACTAGCTGTAGTACATATCAGATACAACTAGCCAATATCCTATAATCAACTATCATATGTGGGTCAGTGCTGTGTCTAAAGTAAATATAGGGCTGGCCGAGTGGCTCAGTCGGTTAAGAGCTCCCTCAAGAGTTTGAGCTCTGAGCAACAGCGGTTTGAGTCCCTGCCCGAACTGAGCAGCCGCTGAGCAGCCGCTGAGCTGCCAACAGGTGGCAGGATGGCTCAGCTTAAAAAAAAAAAAAAAAGTAAATATATATGTCACATCAACTCTGCAACTTAATAATCTCCCTACCTAGCTGGGGTGTCAAACAATAACTAAAAAATTCAATAATAGTTTAAGCCAGCAACAGAAGAGGAATAATAAGCTATTATGTGATTATTTTTCAAGTGAATAAGAATTATAGGTGTCCAGAGAAGGGGCAGATGACTCCCCTTTAAGGTTAGGATTCATAAACCTTACATAATTTAGATTAAATTTTGAATTATAATTAAAAGAGATAGAGAAGTAGAACATTCCATGTGGACTGAACAATCAGAAAAAGATGTGGGGTGTGTTTGGGAGACAGCAAGCCCATCTACCTGGGTTCCAGGGGTCATGTGTAGTTATGAAGTAGTGTAGCAAAGTAGAATAGAAAGGTTTACAGAAAGTCCAAATGCGAAAGCAGAGTTTAATGTTGCTTTTGTTCCTCACCATTTCTATCAGTATGTTGAGCATAAATGACTACAAAGAAACTGATTTGGGAAGCCAGGAATGAAAGTCAGGGTCAATGTATGAAGCTCGCCATGGTAGATTGTTGAATGATAGCTTCTAGGCTTCCAGTTGAATCACAGAGTGTATTATTTAAAGGCTTAAAAATCTTGACTATGCCTCGGTAAGCCTCCTTAAAGACCGGGCTATATTGGCTTGAAGACCAATGAGCTACTAAAAACAAAATTCCCGTTTAGAGACAAGTAGAAGGTAACACACACTACGTATGCAGCAAATGCTTCCAATTCATTTTTTTAATATTTCAAAATGGGGTGGGAGAAATGTATGCTCCCTGGACTGTGAAATATCTGACTTTGAGAGTGGTTTATATGACTTACTGTGTGACCTTGGGTAAATTTCCTTAACCTCTCTGAGCCAAAGTTTCCTGATTCATAAAATGAAATATGTTTTCAGGATCAATGTTACAGGGATTAATTGATAACCGAGTTCAGTGTCTAGGACTAGCATTTAATAAATGAGAGTTCTTTCTCTCCTTGTCTTTCCCATCCCCCCTTCTGAACTGGCTTAGGTTATGAACATCTGTTGTCCCTTTAGACCCACTATTCTAATATCCATGTGCAGCTTCTTTTAGCATATCTTATTTCATTTCTTATGCTATCTTTTCCTGAGGCATTGACTTTACACCTCCCCTACCACAGTATAAACTTAAATATAGAATATACGTGTCCTATATCCCCAATAGCCTCTAAGGGTGAGCAAGGACTAAGAAATATGAGGTGAATGAAGCAGTGACTAAAGTCCTCATGAGCACAAAGTAAAATATTTTATAGGTTTATGGCAAAAAAAATTGGTTAGAAATAATCAATTTCATTTTTTTTTCATATTTATTTCTTCAATTGTTTCAAACAGAACATTTGTGGACAAAGAATCATTTGTTTTCAGTATTTTTACTTTAAAAATCAGCCAATGAAGGAAAGACACTTTAACCTGTATCTTGTAGATTTGGTACAATTACATTATATCTCTTCTTTTTTTTAAGTTATAAAGTTTATTTTTAACAACTTTCCAATATATTACTTAAAATTTGATTACATCAAATAAAATGCATCTGTACACACCCACTATAAGAGAACTAACTACGTGATATACACAATGATGCAGAGATCATGCAGTAGTTTCATACCAGAACTCAAGATATTAAGTAGCAAGGCAGTCCAGTGGAATTAAGCTGAGGTGAAGTACAGAAGTCCATAAAGTAAACACAG
>NW_017731812.1:234869-235984 GCF_001890085.2 Hipposideros armiger | reverse complement strand
CCCCTAACTTATGAAAAGAAAATTCTATGTTACAGAAAGCACCTTCTCTGTCTGTATACAGCTTTCATCATCATAGCAGCCCTATACTGAGCAGTTCTACAGGTGCACATGATTGTGCTCTAGGTCATTTCATTTAAAAAGGCATTTTGGCAGATAACTCAGAATTATATTATCCCCAATGTTTTAGTGCCCACTAACAACATATATCAAGGAAAGACTCCCCGCAGCTGGGTGAAACCTAGCTAACTCTTTTGGCACCAGATTCTTCACATAACTATGATTAAAACAACTCAAGGAAATTTGGCAACGGAATACAAAAGTTGGGACTGAGGATTACATTTTACCCGTTAGCTGATGGAAGTAGTCAGGTCAAGCTCAAAGCTTTACTTACTGGGTAAATGCAAAACCCTGGGGCAGCGACCTTCTGCAGTCCCGATTCCCACGCGGGACGGCTCCACGCGGAACCGCTCACCAGCGCTGCGTCACCTGGGGTCGGCTCGGGAAGCGGCTTGGGTCGCGTCCTTTCGCCCTGCGCGGGCGTCTTCCAGGTCAGAGTCCTAGTGACCGCGCGGGCGTCTTTCAATCAGTCCCGCCGCCACCGACCTGCGCGCGCGGCACCGCGAGGCTCCCGCGGCGGGACCCCACAGAAGCACAAGGCTCCCCCGAACCCGCCGCCCGCCGGGCTCTTGCCCGGGCCCAGCATGCCTGCAGCGGCGCCACGCTGGCCCTTTCTCGCAGTGCAACCCGTTGGAACCGCAGCCGCCTCGCACAGTCCCTCTTTCTTGATAAAAGCCTTTTCCTCTGTTGTTTATTTGAATAATGCTAGTAAGTATAGAAAAAATTTACACCAAGTGAAATTTGAATTTACAAATTATTTGTTCAAAGCCATTCAGGTTCTATTAGGGGGGAAAAAAAGTATTCAATAAATAGATACGTTGTATTACTTCAACCTGTGCTAACGCTGCCTGAATACTTGGAAAAAGTGATGCATCTTAAACACCTGACATCCTACTAAACAAATTCTGGTGCCTTGGGGAGAACCTAGCTACGGCTGTGAAGTGGGTAAATCAATAAGATATACTTCACTTACAAAAGTATTTTAAATTATCAAATAT
>NW_017731812.1:231195-232154 GCF_001890085.2 Hipposideros armiger | reverse complement strand
TGAAACCATCACTTGCTAATGAAAAGAACAACCAATAAGATATCTATTATTTAATAACTTAAGTTTTGAGTTAGTGTCTTTTACATGTGTAGATATTGTATGATTTTATTAGAAATGTATTCCAGAGGAAAAGTTGCAAAATATTGATATACATTAGAGGTCATTGTTATTGTTTCTGGTAGAACTAACATTTTCTTTTTAATAGCTTCAGCTCCCACTTTTGCACTGAATCAACTGAAGAAAACAATAATTATTACCAAAGGCCGAGAAGTTGTCATAGAGTGCAAACCTCAAGGCTCTCCAAAGCCAACCATCTCTTGGAAGAAGGGAGACAGAGCAATTAGAGAGAATAAAAGGTTAGAAGTCTATTTCATAATTCAAACTCTTTACGTCAAACTTTTTTGAAGTTGCAAATTATACACACAAAGTATAAAGAGTCTTGCAGTAATTGTGAACCATATTTCATAAACAGATTGAAATATGGTTTTGTCTATATAGGGATTAAATAGAACCCAAAGTCCGACTTCAGTATAGTCAGACTTGTTTGACTCTAGCGTTCCAGCACCAATTGGGAATTTCACCAGGTTATGAAGAAAGTAAACACTTTCGTTGAGCTGGTTATTTTTTATTTTCATTTTGGGTCAGCAGACTTGGGGATCCACAAGTTATCTACAATAATTTTTAGAACTGGTGTTCTCATTTCAATGTTAATAGTAAAATAATATAAACATTTTCTGGATCTTCTGGATAATTACTGAATGATGGAATACTTCCAAGTGAAATTTATGCCTGTTTGCCTTCCTTTTCTTTAAATCATGTTGACGCAAAATACAATAGGATTACTTCAATTGCCACAGGCAAATGAGGAATGTGCAGAGGGATATATAATGTGTAAATATTTGACTTTGGTAAGTAAAGCCAAGGGCATAATAGAAGTACAAATGGAAAAGAAAGATGAG